>NC_136258.1:29245000-29537500 GCF_053564925.1 Oryzias latipes
GACCCCAGCCGATAGGAAAATGCATCTTCTGCTGCTGACCTCACAGCAGGCAAATGACATGCAAATGCCGGTGCAGACCTGTGCAAATCAAGATTGAGCTTCAAAGGCCGTGAGAACATCGACAGCTCGTATGAGGACCGTCCTGCTGCTGCAAAGACCTGCAGCCGCGCTGAACCAGGCTAAACCGCGCTAGACTACGCTAAACCCCGATAAGCTACGCTAAACCGCGCTGGACTACGCTAAACCGCGATAAGCTACGCTAAACCGCGATAAGCTACGCTAAACCGCGCTAGACTACGCTAAACCGCAATAAGCTACGCTAAACCACGCTAGACTACGCTAAACCGCGATAAGCTACGCTAAACCGCGCTAGACTACGCTAAACCGCGATAAGCTACGCTAAACCGCGATAAGCTACGCTAAACCGCGATAAGCTACGCTAAACCGCGATAAGCTACACTAAACAGGGCTAGACTACGCTGAACAGCACGAGACTACGCTGAACCACGCTAAACCCCGTTAAACTCCGCTAAACCATGGTAAACCGCATTAAACTGTGCTAAACCACGTTAGACCGCGCTAAACCCCGTTAAACTGTGCTAAGCCACGCTAAACAGCCGATCTATGGGGCTCCAACAGCGACTCAGTCACAAATGCTTTAATATGCAAACAATACACATTAGTATAAACAGGCAGAAACGTGTTTTGGCAAACAAAAGAAAAAAAACTTTTATGGGCGGAGCTATCCTAAGGGCAAAGAGGAGGCAGCAGAATCAACCTGGACCTAGGCCTGGGCGAAAAATCAATTGAATGAATTAATTCGGAGGAAGAGACCCCCCCCCCCCCCCCCCCAACGCACACACACAAACACCCACACCCGCACACACTGCAACATTTGCCTAAAACCCATCGCAGTCAAACGCTGTCACTCGCTCTAGTGTGGCTCACGCCCAGTCCTCTTAGTACACATTATTTGTTAATAAAGAATACTGCGTTGTAGTTATTACTTGTACCAGACTTCATTTGCAACGGGCCGCCAGAGGAGTTTCTTAATTCAAACCTTAATTCAAACCTTAGACCCCAGATATGAACTGTATTGTTAATCCTGTAGAAAAGTGGTGCTACTCTTAAGGTGAATGTTTGTCTTCTTTTAGTCTAGACTACAAAGTGGGACTTAAAACACAGCTGGGACTTTAAGTAAGTAAGTAACCTTTTTATTTTGGACAAGTGAAAACAAGTGTAGAATGACAAAGTAAGACAAAGCAACACAAAAATTGTGTGAGAAGAAGAAAAATCTTATACTCAACTTTGATTCCAAGAGTATGTTCATTTATTTATGATTCATCCCAGAAATGGGGGTTACATTTGTCTTGCGTTTGAAAAAAAAAAAAAAAAAAAAATCGGAAAAGAAAAAAGAAAAAAGAAATAAATCGGAAATCGAATAAAATCTCCGATTGTATTTTTAGGCCATATCGCCCAGCCCTACCTGGACCTCGTTTCACAGAAATACAGAACGCATACAATTTCTCGATTTTGTTCAATTTTAACCCTTTAACACCTGAGATGTCACCGGTGACGGCTAAATTACAAACGCAAAGCTAGCATCCAATATGTAAGGGTAAATGGCCGACAAAGCGTGCATCATCAGAAATTAACGCAGGCCGTCTGGTTCATGCTTCCACGTCGTGCGTTAAGGCACACCCAACAGCCAATCAGATTTGAGAATTCACCCGGATTGTGGTATAAATTTCGTAAAACTTTTGTCTACAGGAGTACAGACAGAAATAAGGTGAACTCCAAGGGGAGCGACAAAAACGCGGCGCAGTGAGGACAACGGGGCAATCGGAGGATTACAACCATTTTCCCCACTTTTTTACCCCGTCTTGCTAAGGCAACAGCGTCCCCCCAAGAGATTTGAATTTTGTGATTTGGTTTCAATGTTCATGTTTTTTACTTTCAATTTTACTTTTTTTTCTGCTTTCACATTTTTGTTTTTTTTTTGCTTTCAAAATCTTATTTTGTTAAACAAAAATGTTTTCTAGACCAATCAGCAGCTGTTTGATGTCGCGCTAAACGGAAACTTTTGAGAGCAAAATCAAAGATAGGAAAAAAGCGAGATGAGACACAACGCATTAAAACATTGGTTTTGCAAACATAATTTTTGAAAGCAAAAAAAAAAATTTGAAAGCAAATATTTAATATTTTATTCTCAACTTAGAAAGTTTTGTGTGTAACGTTGTGCATAAATGTTACTCCATAAATTTGCAGTTTTTAGTCCCACTAAATACCAACGGTAAAAATAAAAATATTTTTAATTCTATAGAACTGCTTTGAGCAGCGTTTGTTGGATCAAACTTGCTACCATGACTCAGCGGACACACCGCGGTCTGAGTCATGGCGGTCTGTTGGCTGCAGAGTCACCACAGAGCTGGCGAGCTCCTGCAGCTCAGTCAGCGAGCGCGGCTCAGCAGCGGCGGCGCTGATTTGTGCCGCAGAAGCGTTTTTCTCTGCTGACCATCAGCTGACTCAGACAAATGCTGAGCTGGGAGGAGCTACACTGCGCCCGAACAAAGGACGCTTTCAACACACCTAAACATCCGCTGCTGCACGCCGGGTCTGTGCACTCAAGTCAGGAACATGTGATCAAAACTTCTGTTGACGGTTCAGACATTCTGCAGCGGGAAAATAAAGGAAAGAACTGGAGATCCACAACCTCCTCCTCCTCCTCCTCCTCCTCCTCATCATCCATGTGGAACCGGAAAACCAGCAGCTGCTCTGCATCCCAAAGGTCCAGTTAATGTCTCACCTGCCCTGGATCCACTTTGAATATCTTTGCATGAAGCTGCACTCCACGCTCATCTTCACACCAGCATCTTCTAAAGAGGCAGAACTGAACTTTACTGAACACCACAGGAGATGCAGCTCAGCATAAACTGGACCAAACGCTGAGAACCTGCAGACGGTCAGAAACGGTTTCCACCTGCGGGACGACAGACGGCGTTTAGTCCAGCCGGGCATCCATCTGCATCCATCCATCGAGAAAAGTCGTTTTGGGTGTTTTTAACAGTCCTTTTAATCTGATGATGGAGGACAAGTATAAAGAAAACTTTCATTTCTGAGGACTTTATTCAAATCGTTGTGAATCAGGAGCAGATGAAAAAATGCAGTTTGAAAAAGAAACGTAGAAAATACGCTGGAAGGGAAGGGGGGCGGGGTTGCTCTGCGCTAACAGACCCGCTCACAACTCAGACATGAATTTCCGATGAACTCCTGCTGCTTTGCAGAAACTAAGTCCTAGAAAACGACACAAGTTTCTGGATTTTGGCTAAAAACGGTAGAATCCTAATGAAAAAACCACCGGAGATGAACTTTAAAGACACACCAGAATATTTGCAACCACAGAAAGATATTTTAGAAAACCTTTAAATGTGTTTTCATGACTGAAGTTCCTCCTTTAAGGATGAAACTGATGGGAAACTCAGCGTAGAAAAGCTGCCAAACGCACACAGAAGCGGCAGGTTCCTCACTGCTGAGCGCCGCTAAGACCTCTGGGTAATTGTGTTTTTTTTTTCCTGTACTGGACAATAAAGTCTGAGGTGAAACAGCTAAAAGAAGAGGCTCCGCCCAATAATCATCTGCCACTCTGCCACAGGTGGAGGCCTTTGGTCCTCTGGCTCCCGGTCGCCAGGGGTGGAGCGTCTGCTAGTGTGTTGGGGGGGGTGGGGGTGTCAGTTTCAGGTTGTAATGAGATCTGCTGTTTACTGCTGAGCGTGACGTATGGAGCGTGCAGCCTAATGCCACAGAAACAACATGGGCAGCGGTTAAACCAACGCACAGACGCCGTGCACAGACGCCAGACGATCAATGCGGGTGTTCGATACCCGCCCTACTTTACTGAGAGGCGGAGCACAGCGAAAAAGCTTCCACAGCTTCTTCCTGAAGCTCACAGGAACGCCTCCTGGACTCAAACTCTGCATCACTGCAGGCCGCCGCGCAGCCCGGCTCACCAGGCTCGCCCTTATCACCTGCTGAGTAAATAAAGGCAGACAAACAGCACGTCTGTGTGTGCGGTGATGGAAAAGCTGGTTTGCTACGGACAAAGTAAAGGATGACACAGCTGCCCCTCCACGGGGGGGCTAAAAGCATCATCTCATCCACAGAACGATTGCCCCTCAGTGATCAGAACAGCTGCCCTCATGCAGGAAAGGGATGACGGTTGAACGTCCTGCAGACGCAGCAGCAGCGTGGAGGACTGCGAGCCGCCGCGGGTCAAAGGGGACGATTCACGCCTCAAACTCTGAATTTACAGTCTGGGATTCTTTCAAGAAAATCTGAGGACAAACATCCAACTATTTTATGCATCTAGAGCTTTAAAAAGTCTCTCCAGATAACCTCCAGGTATCTTAACGTTGGTCGGGTTCATTTCTTTGCAGAAAGCTCGTCTTTTTTCCACTGTCAAATAATAAAGTGATGCTCCACAGCAACCAGAGTTTAGTTTTCTTGTGAGGGTCTAACGCGGATCAGAACCACGTTCACCTTCTCATCCCCGGAGTTAAAGTCCGCTCTTCTCTAGCGACAGCTGATCCCCTTCATCACGTCGATCTACGTCCATCATCATCGTCAGGCTCATCCATCGTCTGGATCTGAGAGCTGGAGCGAGTCCGACTCGGAACCAAACCAAGTCATGTCCATCGCCAATGTTTCCCAATACGGACGCCGCCGTGTTGGAGCCAGACGTCAGTGAGCAGTGATTGGTCCAAGTCAGTCTGAGTCCATGTTTCCATGGTAACCACTGTCACCAATCAGGAGTGAGCTTGTAGACGCCTTCCCTACTACTCGTAAAAGGCGACACCAAATCTGTTAAAAATTTTGGATGTGGGGCACAGCAGGCTCCACCCACTTTTACCGAGTTATCTGATTGGTCAGTTTATGACTTGAACTACAGAAGAAAAATATCCTGAAAAAAATGAGGATTATGAAGAAGATGTTTTAAAACGAGGCATCAAATCCAGACTGATTCTTCTGACCAATAGATTGAACAGCTGCTTATTTCTCTACAGAGCCACTTCCTGTTTGGAACGCCAGGGGGGAGGAGTCACTCGGTCAATTGTTTAAACACTTTGAGTCTCTTCTGCTGGCAGGACTCCAACAACAACTAAATTCCGTATTTTCCAAACCTGGGATCATCGTTTTGGCGAAACAGAAAAGTCCACGGATCAAGTCCAAAATCTAGTTTTAACATTTCTGGATTTGACAAACATTTGTGCAAAAAAATTCATTTCAAAGTTAAGAATTCCCTAGCTACAAAGACTACAAGTTGTTTCCATGGCAACAACCATCGTATCTTTATCGCTCATGGATCAGTACATTATAAAAGGTGTTAAACCAGCAGGCGGCTCAGTGGAGCCGAAACGCTCACAAACATTTTCTTTATTGGTGGGAAATCTTAAAGCTGCAACTGTTGAATCTCTACTTCCAAAAAAAAAACACCCAGAATCCTCAGAAAACGGCTTTAAGCCTCGCGGTTCCAGAAATGAAACAGTAAAAATCTGGAGGCTTCAGTCGATGGGACAACGGCTCAAAAAGGCATCAACCGCTTTAATTAGGCCGCCGCGCTGCGGGGTCAGCTGCAGCTCAGGGTCATTATGAATTATTGATTCCTGCAGCCGGACACGGGTGCGGGGGGCGGGGGGGGGGGGGGGCACAGAGCATCCTCACCCCCCCATGAACTTCACCCGTGCTGCTGAAGGTGGGCCGGCTTCACCGCGGTGTCCGTTTACGCGCTCGTGGAGACGCGTTACAGCTGCTCCTGACGTCCCCCCCCCCACCCCACCCGCCTTCAAAGGGAGGCGGGAACGCTGGGGTTTGATTGACACCATTAGCTTCTCCCCACCCCCCTCAGACGCCATTAAAACCATGTGATCCTAAGAGAGGCCGCCTCCAGACGTGGTTGTGGGGCTGCTGCACAGGAAATGCCCCCCCCAAATTTACGAAGGAGCCTGTTTCCCTTTCCTTCTCCTTCTTCTCCTTCTTTTCTTCCAAACCGTGAAACTGAAGCGTAGAAAGTCATGAAGTTCCAGAAAAGGTCCCAAACCGAAGCCTGGAACTCATTTCTGCGCTCGGAGAAGAAAAGCCGTCCAGGAATCTTTCCTTTCCTGCCGTGTGACTTTTCCACGCTCCGATGGCGTGCACGGCCGACTGAGCGCGGCCTCCTCGAGTGTTTCCAAACAGCTCCAGCCAAAGCGAGAAATCCTTCACAGAGAAACCTGCCCAGACCCAGAACTTCCTTCATCAAGGGCGCCACAACGCCCCGGGTAAAGAGAACCGGGCTTCCAACAAACATGTGGGTCACGGAAACAACTGAACACTAACAAGACCAGAACCACCAGAACCAACAACCCAGTAACACAAACACAATCACACGTTAACACCAACGTGTCCCTCAGAGTCACGGAAACGCCACCAGACCAGCCCAGAAGGCAGAACATTCATCCTTAAATGTTGTATCTAAAAAAAAATTAAGTTTTTAAATCTTTTAAAAAGATTTAAAAAAGACAAGGAATTATCAGCTGAAAAAAATATATAAAAAACACAAAAAATGTCAAATTAAACCAAGAAATGCTAAACTGACGGCTAAATGTCTGGAAAAAATAAACAAAAGCAGCTTGATAAACTTTACTTTAGGGAAAAAAACGTCACCAGTAAATAGAATTACAAACTAAAATGTAAAACATTAAATAACAAAGATCAAAAACGAAGAACAAGGCAGAGAGACTGCATCTACGGCGGCCGAGAGCCAACATCGCAGCAAAACAAAAAATAAAGAAACGCTGCAAATAAAAACGCAAACTTCACAATTGTTCAAGTAACTATTGTTGCTCACGCCTTGGATTATTGTTAGCATGATTATTGACAAAACAACAACCAGAGTAATAGGTATACGGGGCAGCCGTGGTGCAACGGTAGGGCGGTCGACCCATGATCGTAAGGTTGCAGGTTCGATTCCCGCCCATGAGTCGAAGTGTCCTTGGGCAAGACACTGAACCCCACCTTGCCTCTGGTGGTAGGCGGGCGCCTGTGTTTGGCAGGGGAGCCGCCACCAGTGTGTGAATGTGTGTGTGACTGGGTGAATGGGACTGTGACTGTAAAAGCGCTTTGTCCTTGTAGGAAGAAAAGCGCTATACAAGTATACGCCATTTACCATTTATTTCGCCGTCAGTTGTTTCCACTCAGATATGCTTTGGTTCCAGTCCTTGGTTGCGTTTTTCGGGGCTAAATGCTGCTCTGGAGTCGGACCGGGCCTGAAGGCCGTTGTGCTGCATGTTGGAGTAAAGCTCCAGAACTCATCCGTGTCTTTTCTCTGCATGTTAGCAAAACTAACCATAAACCAGTTAGTTTACCTTCAAACCTGGGGCTACACGGCCAAACGTACTCGTGGTGAGACTGAACACAAACCTCTTCATCTTTTTTCTCCTCCTCACAGCGGTGCATCGGCTAAAACCCCCCCTGAAAACCCACTTCCATTGTGGCTTTTTTATTTGCAGTTTCTATTTCGGTTGCTAAGTTACTCTTTTTTGGCTGTAATGGCGGGTCTCGTCTCGTCCACCGTATAAATTCAATTTACAAAACTAAATATTGATGATTTTTATTCCAGATTCAAGAGACTTGTTAAAAACTTGAAGAGAAAACAGACTGAATGACACGAAGGAAAGTGATAAAAGGAAAAATGAGCTTAACCAGAGGTCGACCGCTCTACCTCTGCACCACAACGACCTCCTCATTCATCAGGACTGGCGCTGGATGACCTAATGACCTTCAAACGTTTCTGTGACCAGTCCTTCCGAAAACCTGAACGTCGTCTCCTTCTCCCCCAACTTGAGCCTGAAATCAAACGTGAATCTGACGTTTCAGATCCGGTTTGGGCTCCAGGTGGGGATGCAGTCACAGTGTGGCGGAGACAAAAACCCGGCCTTCATGTGAGGGCGTGGCGCTTCAGCGGCGTTTGGCACTGCGGCTCATGTCGCACAAACCGTCGAGGAACCAGAAGATGGACGTCCTCTCTGACTAACAGTGACCACACGCGTGTTGAGTCAGTTTCCTGAACGCGGATGAAAAGTTTCCTGTGAGATCAAAGCCGCTTGGTTTGACCCAGAAACTCAAACCAAACAGATTAATAATCCAGATTAAACACTTTAGTGGCTGAAACCAGCAGAAGCTGCTTCAGATTCTTTTACACTTTAGATAAAACATCCAACTGGAGCTTCAGCAGAAACCAGAAGATGTTGAGAAATCTGCTCAGAAACATCCCTGCTGCTGGGGTATTTCAAAATAAAAGCCTCATTTCCTGTCCTGACGAATGATACATGTTCAGACACACCCCTCCCGACTGATTCCCTGCCCCCGAAGAATACACAACCACGTTTCTTTATGTCTACTTTAAGGTAGTTCTGTGAAAAACATTTCAACTGGGAGAAACTGAACTTCAGCATCAGACCAAAGCTCGTTCTGACCTCAGGAATTGAACCAGCGGCCCAAAATACTGTAAATGCTAACAGCTGAGTAAGGAACCTTTATTTCATTCACGTTTTGGCTAAACATTCTTGTCTTTTGTATTTGCTTTCAAAAGTATAGAGTGTGGGCGGGGCTATAGTCATTTTGTAAGGGGGCGGAGCTCCAGAGCTGGCACTGATTCCAGTTTTGGTCCGCGTCCCAGTTGGTCTCCTCCGACCGTCTGCGTCTTTGGCCAGCTGAGCTCACCTGAACCCCGGAGCAGATCCAATCAGAAACAAGAAGTGACATCAGCGAGCAGCGAGAGGTCTTCACAGGAAAACGGAAAACTAGTTTGGTTAAATGTGTTTTGTTTTCTGCCATCAGACTGAAGTTTCTATGTTCTTCTAACCTTTGATGCTTCTTCAGATCAGCTGAAAAGTGTCCTTTCCTAACCTTTAGCCTTTAAATTCCCTTTTAAAAGGAAATAATAGTATGAAAATAAATCAGAATCATTAAGATCAGTATGAATTTTTTCTCCACGGAGGAGAAAAAGTGGAAAGAAGGGGTTCTGGTTCAGAGAAAAGTCCGTTTCTGGAGTTGGAGTGAGGAAATCAGCAGCCCTTATCTTTTACCCGGCTCGCAGCCGGAGCCGGGAATGTGGGTGTGGGATGGGAGTGTTGGGAACAGAGGATTGGGGTGTGGAGATGGGAAGTAGGAGGCCGGCTCTGAGGTACCGCAGCTCCTCTCCTTATAAGGACAAACCTGCAGGACTGATCTACGGCGGCGAACACCTGGACTCCACCTCTGGAGCGGAGAAGATGTTTGGGAATGACGGAGAAGAGCAAACAAAAGCAGGAGTTGGAGGGAAAGAGTGGAGGTGCAGTTTCTGCAGCCTCTGGCGGTGGAGCTGCTCCACTCGAGTCTGCAGAGATTCCCAGATAAGCGGCGCCTGCATCCCTGCAGTCAGGCTCAGACATGTCGGAGCGTTTTGAAGTTTGTGGCGTTTACCGTCTGCAGTCAGACGCTGCAAGAGCTGATGCTTCTCCTGAGAGCAGGAGCAGATGGAACAAGGAGGCCCAGAGGGAGAGCCTGAAAAGCTTCCAGGTTATCAGATGATCTCAGCAGAAGCCTGTCAGGAATTTCAGCTCCTCCAGAACACATGTGGACCCTCCATCCCCACGCATCCCTGGTCTGAGCGGGATGAAGATCCTGCTGAAGTTCTCAAAGTCAGTTTCTCTCCTGAACCTCGGGAGGCCTGCCTGCCTGCCTGCTGTCCATCCACACCTGCCCTGCTGCATACCTATCCTCACAACCAGTAGCAGCCTGTCCGTGACGTCACCGGGGAAGCTGAGAGGCAGAAAAGGGAAACTTGGGGAAAAGTTTTCCTACAGCAGCGCGAGGGGCCGCTTATTGCCATTTTTGGGCACGCTCGCTCCCATGCAGGCCCAGCCCAAACCGCAGCGCTTACTCAGATTCCACAGCGTTTTTTCCGAGCAGTTTGAAGGGGGGCGGTACGGGAGGGAGGCGGGGGGGGGGGGGGGGGGGGGTGTCAGTCTGGAGCGAAGAGCAGCCGCGCGCCGGAGATGCTCCACCTGAAAAACGCGCAGAATCCGCGCGTAAAAATGCCCAAAAATGTGCCAAAGTACGTTAGAAGCACAGACCCCCCCGATAAAACCCAGGAGGGCCCACGCGCGCACAATACGCACTCAAGCGCGTGGCTGACATCTGTTGCACGCGCTGACCGTTTTATTATCCCCTCAAGAGGGAGGGGGGCTTCTCTCTCTCGCGAGGGCCGGGGTCACACCTGCGCTCAGGTGACCGAATCGGTCGCTCGCGAGGCTGTTGAGGAAGCAGCTGCCGCGCGGACGCAGCCTCGCGCCGTCTCACCTTTCTCTGCTGCTTCTCCCAGGCCGGATCCAGGAGCAGGTCCCGGTCCCAGTCGTCCTCCGGGTGCCTGTAGTCCTGGTCCTCGTCATAGTGATCCATGGCAGGCGCAGGTTTCTGCGGGCGGCTGCTGCTCAGGCTGTCTGCTCGTCCCCGGGCTCCTCCGCGGCTCTCCTCCCAGCATTCACGGCGGTGCGCAGAAGAAACGAGCGCTCCTCCGTGCTCCTCCGGCCGTCTGTGGCTCCTCTTGCTCCGCTTCTGCTTTCTTCCTGTGTCGGTTTCCCAGCAGGAGCAGCCCGCGGCGGCAGGAAGGCTGTGAGCGGCTCAGCTGCGGCGGACGCCGAAACTTTGCTCCAGACCAACTGAATCGATGACCGAGCGCCGGACGTGATTGGACAGCTCGACTATGCAGGACCCGCCCCCTTGTCGCTGATTGGCTGCTGCGGGTGTCATAGCCGGAGGCTTTATGTCCAAGCTTGACTGCACAGGTCCATCCCAGCATCACATACCTGCTTAATTAACGTTTTAAAGACAGTTTCAATAAGATTATTCTGGGAAAAAAAGATGTAAAACATCCCAGAAAACAATTTTGGTTTATCTTAGAAACACAACTTTGTCATTAAATATATTTGGATGATGTAAAAGTTTGTTTATTGATCGTCTGTTTCACCAATAGTGTTTAGAAATAAAAAATGATCTGTTTTCTTTTAAATGTGTTTACATATATGATGAAGACATTAAATAGAAAATGTAGAAAATGTAGACAGTCTTCTTTCATTAATACAATAACTTCTCAAATGTGATCATTTCAGCATGTTTGCAGTAAGATGTGTATTATTACCTGATTTAAAATAGTAAAAAAAAAAGTACTTTAACTTAAACCCTTTTTGGTAACAATATTATTGCTTTCATTTACCCTGCATAATGCAAATTTAATAAAATGTCAATTAAAAAATACAAAAATTATGTAAAAAGTATTCTTTTTATATTTTTAGTTAAATAACGTCTTTAAAAGATAAATATTTTGTAGCTAAGTTGAATTAATCAGAGAAACTATGAATAAAATAAATAAATAAAATTTTAGAGAAACTTGACCAAAAGTATATGTTTCTAGTATTTAATGCACGACTATTTGTGAACTGTTGTCAATAGAAAAGAAAATTATTTTCACTTCTCTTTATAAGCAATCATGTGGACATTTCTGAATGACATAAAAATGATGAAACCAAAAGTCCAGATGTGATGTTTTCCAGAACCTCAGATGGAGAACAGCACCCGACTGATTACACATATATGCGACTTTTACCAAACCAAGTCGGATTCCGGGAAAATTAGATTTAGAGACGGGAAGAACAAAGAACGGCAGATAAAGGAGCAGGACTGTAAATGAGACCATGTGATCCGGATCCGGCAGGACTTAACTGACCAAACATGGATTTGGGAATGTTTTTTTTAGCTCCCGTCATCCCACAAACATCTAAGGTGCATTTAAAAACACACAAACATACTTCAAACTCAGTCAATTACTGGAACATTCCTGGGGAGATGAACCGGCGTGTGTGTCCACAAATAACTGAATGAACCAGAAAACCCCTCTGTCTGACAATAATGTACATCTGAGCCATTAGGAGGATGTAAAGAGACCCGGATGCTCTGGAAGCTGCATGGGAGATGTGGCAGCACAGCTAACAAAAGTCTAAAAACAGCATTTAGTTCATCTATGAACATGAAGACAGAAGGAAAGTCTGAAGGAATATGGAGATTTTGGAGAAATAATTCAATCCAACACAACTTTATTGTTAAAGCACTTTCAGACACACGTTAACACACAGTGCAGTAAATAATAAAACATTTTGTAACTCAAAAACCAAACACAAAAAGACATTCACACACACAAAACGGAATAAAAAAAAGATAATAAAATGAACATTACTGCTAATGCCAGCTAACTTGCTTTTGTTAGTAATAATTGCCGTGAGCCAACCAGAATGGTCTCCGCCTTCGTCCTCTGGTTGGGGCTCCAGCAACGCCAGGACACCAAAAGGGATCCAGCAAGTTTAAAAGACGGACAGATGGATGGACGGATGGTCAAAAGGACGGCTGGATGGTGTCAGCATTGCTAGTTAACAATCAAATTATGTTTTTTTCATGACTTATGAATAAATCAAGACTTTTAAGGTGTTTTAAAGTCCCACTCCAATCATCTTTTGATCTATTTTCCATTCCAAATTATGATGACGTTTTTAGCAAAAATCCTAAAACCTGCACCGTCTAAGACAATGTGTCTGCAGAGCGGCAGGACTTCCCATCATCCATTTGGTCACACTCTCTCCCACTAGCTTACAGCCCCTCACACCCCCAACCTAACATTAGCGCTGCAACAAAATGGCAAGCGATCTTGGAGCTATCCAGCCGTCTAGTGTAGATCCATATTCCAGCTCAGTCCTGGGGGGGCTGGCCACTGTACCACAGCATGGGTGTAAAGGTGAGTCACCACTAAAGATGTGCAGAGACAGCCAGGTCTGCCATGTAAGGAAAGCTCATTCCATCTACCAGTCTGTCCCTCACCCAGCAGGACAGCGGGCCAGCCCCCACCGCCAGGAGAGTACGCAGCACGTCCTTATATGGACACGCTTCCAGCGGGGAGTGTTTGGATAGGTGATGTCAGAGCCGGGTACCAGTTCACCGGCGGAGCCTGCAGGAGCAGCTGATTTAGACACATCCACCAGGGAAACAGCCGTTTCCATCGATCTGCAGTTGTTTATTTCTTTATTTAAGGTCTTGAAAAGGTGAGACTTCTCTTCCTGGGGTCCGCTTTAAAAGAATAGATGCATCATAAAACACATCATTAAAACCAACATTAAAATACATACATACAGTCAAAATAAACACAAAACCATCCATTGAAAATAAATGACTCAGTTGTGCAGTGAAATCACAGTATGGATTTTCATTTTTTTGAGATAAGCTTTAAAACTATGATTGCATTTTGCTACTGTGATGTCTGAAGGTGGCTTATGCCAGTATGTTACTGACCTACATATGACCGTTTTCTGAGAGCATCAGTTCGCGGCAGAGTTAAGGTAACAGAAGGTTTTCTAGCCTTAAAGTCGTGTCTCATATCGTTAGGCAGCACCGAGGTTCATCCGCTCTGTGGTCGTCCTGAAAGGACAACCCTTAAACGAAACTCAACTGTGTTACTGATGTGTGTGGTCCATGACATCGTTTATACGAATGTGACACACAACAGTTTTGCCTCTTTGACTTTTTAAATTGGCTGATTCTGTAATCAGATGTGCAATTTTGGGCTTTCTCTGACAGAGTGTCTAGAACCCAGTAACAAATATTTAACTTATTCTCCACAACCCAGAAATAAACATGAACCCCTGTTGTAGCATTTAAGCTAACAAGTAGAGACTGATAAAGTTGTGTCGTCTGCGTATAGAGACATGTGCTTTACTTAATGCAGAAGGCCTCTCATTTGCAAACATAACAAACAGTCCCTCCCACAACTCAGAGGTGAATTTCTGATGAACTCCTGCCGCTTTGCAGAAACTATGTCGTAGAAAACGACACAGGATTTTGGCTAAAAACGGTGTCATTATCGTGAAAAAAACCCACTGGGAACGTTTTGAAAATAGATCAGAGGATGATCGGATCTGGACTTTTTAGGGACCAAATAAACTTCAAACTGAACAAAGTGAAAGTAATATCCTGCATGTTAAACTCTGCAGCTAAAGAACTGAAGCTAAACTTTCTGGAGAAATCTGTCTGGGCAGAGTTTCATGAAGAATCAGTCAAAGTTTTGGCCACAAAGCAAACGTTTGCTGTGCCAGGAGGCTACTAAGGAACTCCACTGTCCTCTCCGCTTCAGACTAACGTCTATCACCCGCATGGGTGACTCCATCACACCCGCTGGAGCGTGCACGCTCTTTCTGCTGCGGGGATTTCTCTGCTGCTCGATGCGACTCTGCAGAATCCCAGAACATCTGGAGAGGAAACGGCGGCGCTCCTGCTGGCTCTGAGAGCCGGAGGTCACGTGACGACAGCAAGGTTTTGGCTCCGCCGGCTCTCTGGCAAGTCATGTTTGGGGGCAACTGTCCAACGCCGCTGCAGCAGAGAAATGCGACAGACGAGTCCCAACATCCGAGCTCAGAGGGAACAGACTCACATCCTCTTCTGATTACTGTTCAGGGTCACCGGGCCACCAGATCCAAGACGGCTACTGTTGGGAGAAGGCGGAGCTCGCCCTGGACAGGCCGCCAGAGTCACAGTTCCCTGTCAAATACTGAGGAGTGGGATGAAAGTTGGATGCTTGGATGAGTTTGATGAAACTGTAAATGTTCTTCAGGACAGTCTAAAAAGTGACTGGAGGGAAACCGAAGAGGAGAACTCTTTCTAGGCTGTTTAAAAACAAATTGGAGTTCTTTTAAAACCATTTAGATTTTTTTCATAAAAATGTTTTATTAAAGCAAATCTAAATGGTCTGACAATGACTCCATGCATTTCATACGGTTGTCAGGGCAACAACCTAAATATTAAACCTAAATCTTCCATGAAATTTGACAGAGAAGATCTAGAGGTGAAGCTAAGTTGTGCATCATAAACTTGACCCGTGACCTCGACTGTGGACGGGGAACCTCCATGGTGGACCGGAGGCCTCTATGGTGGACCCCCGACCTCCATGGTGGACCCCCGACCTCCACGGTGGACCCACGACCTCCACGGAGGACCCATGACCTCCACGGAGGACTGGCGACCTCCATGGTGGACCGGCGACCTCCATGGTGGACCCCCGACCTCCATGGTGGACCCACGACCTCCACGGAGGACCCACGACCTCCACGGAGGACTGGCGACCTCCATGGTGGACCGGCGACCTCCATGGTGGACCCCCGACCTCCATGGTGGACCCACGACCTCCACGGAGGACCCACGACCTCCACGGAGGACTGGCGACCTCCATGGTGGACCGGCGACCTCCATGGTGGACCGGCGACCTCCATGGTGGACCCACGACCTCCACGGAGGACCCACGACCTCCACGGAGGACCCACGACCTCCACGGGGACCCACGACCTCCATGGTGGACCCAAGACCTCCATGGTGGACCCCCGACCTCCATAGTGGACCCCCGACCTCCATGGTGGACCCACGACCTCCATGGTGGACCCACGACCTCCACGGAGGACTAGCGACCTCCATGGTGGACTGGTGACCTCCATGGTGGACCCACGACCTCCACGGGGACCCACGACCTCCATGGTGGACCCAAGACCTCCATGGTGGACCCCCGACCTCCATAGTGGACCCCCGACCTCCATGGTGGACTGGTGACCTCCATGGTGGACCCACGACCTCCACGGAGGACTAGCGACCTCCATGGTGGACTGGTGACCTCCATGGTGGACCCACGACCTCCATGGTGGACTGGTGACCTCCATGGTGGACTGGTGACCTCCATGGTGGACCCACGACCTCCATGGTGGACTGGTGACCTCCATGGTGGACTGGTGACCTCCATGGTGGACCCACGACCTCCACGGGGACCCACGACCTCCATGGTGGACCCAAGACCTCCATGGTGGACCCCCGACCTCCATAGTGGACCCCCGACCTCCATGGTGGACCCACGACCTCCATGGTGGACCCCCGACTCTACGGAGGACCCACGACCTCCATGGTGGACTGGTGACCTCCATGGTGGACCCACGACCTCCACGGGGACCCACGACCTCCATGGTGGACCCAAGACCTCCATGGTGGACCCCCGACCTCCATAGTGGACCCCCGACCTCCATGGTGGACCCACGACCTCCATGGTGGACCCCCGACCTCCACGGAGGACCCACGACCTCCATGGTGGACTGGTGACCTCCATGGTGGACCCCCGACCTCCACGGAGGACCCACGACCTCCACGGAGGACTAGCAACTATCTTCAGGTGAAGGGTTGAATCTAACCGGCGGTTAGAGAACCAGCTCACGTTCAGAATGCTGTTTGAGCGACATTGAAGATACCATCAACTCTCTGTGATGCTGGTTGCTATGGGAACAGAACAACTTTGAGACGAGGAAACAACCGCGTGGATTTTTCAGGCCGAGACAGGAAACTAATGATGTTCCCGATCTTCAGGTTCTTGTGCGCGTCTAAAGCCTTCCTTAGCTCCTCCTAGCTTTGGATCTTCATGGTTCCACATCCAATGAAGCGGGTTCTGGTAGAACCCTTTTGGTCCAGACCTGAAGGTCTGCTAACATCTAAATAAAGAGAGACAAGCTCGTCTTTTCTGGAAGTCTTCAGTCTGAAGGGTCAGCTCTTTCTGTTTACCAACATCACCACGGAAACGCTGACTCAGCTGGATGTAGATACCCCCACCCCCATGCCGTCACACATGCGGCGTTACACTTCCTGCTGATAACTGAAAGTGGAGGAAACCATTCTGACCACAGGGGGCACACAAACCCAGGATAACACGCCGGCGGCCTTCAGCTGATGTCAGCACGGCACCGGCCGCCTTTTCTTCTGTAATCGTTCTTCTCAGCTGCTGGTTCCTCTTCCTGTTACCCCCCAGCCCCCACGTGTGACAACAGGCTGATTTCTAAGCAGGAGAGGATGGGGGGGGGGTTAGTTTCTTCAGGAAAATTTCAATGTTTACCCCCCCCCATTTAATGTTTTTTAACAGTTTTTAAGATTTAGATGAGATTGTTTCATGTTTGATTCATCGAATTTAACTTTTTCATTTTTGTTTTATCACATAACAAATTTACGATTAAAGGATAATTTATGGATTTTAAAGAAAACTCTTCAGCTTCAGGAAAACGCTTTAGGAAAACGCTTCAGCTTTAAGAGAACGCTTCAGCTTTAGGAAAACGCTTCAGCTTTAAGAAAAATGCTTTAGGAAAACGCGTCAGCTTCAGGAAATGCTTTAGCTTTAGGAAAACTCTTCAGCTTCAGGAAAACGCTTCAGCTTAAGGAAAACGCTTCAGCTTAAGGAAAACGCTTCAGCTTTAAGAAAAATGCTTTAGGAAAACGCGTCAGCTTCAGGAAATGCTTTACGAAAAGGCTTCAGCTTTAAGAGAACGCTTCAGCTTTAGGACAATGCTTCCGTTTTAGGAAAATGCTTTATGAAAATGCTTTAGGAAAATGATTCAGCATTCAGAAAAAAGCTTAAGGAAAACGTTTCAGCTTTAGGAAAATGCTTCAGCTTCGGGAAAATGCTTCAGCTTCAGGAAAATGCTTTAGGAAAACGCTTCAGCTTCAGGAAAATGCTTTAGGAAAATGCTTCAGCTTCAGGAAAACGCTTTAGGAAAACATTTCAGCTATAGGAAAATGCTTCAGCTTCGGGAAAACGCTTCAGTTTCAGGAAAATGCTTCAGCTTCAGGAAAATGCTTTAGGAAAACGCTTCAGCTTCAGGAAAATGCTTTAGGAAAACGTTTCAGCTTTAGGAAAACATTTCAGCTTTAGGAAAATGCTTCAGCTTCGGGAAAACGCTTCAGCTTCAGGAAAACGCTTTAGGAAAACGTTTCAGTTTCAGGAAAACGCTTCAGCTTCAGGAAAATGCTTCAGCTTCAGGAAAATGCTTTAGGAAAACGTTTCAGCTTCAGGAAAATGCTTTAGGAAAACGTTTCAGCTTTAGGAAAACATTTCAGCTTTAGGAAAATGCTTCAGCTTCGGGAAAACGCTTCAGCTTCAGGAAAACGCTTAAGGAAAACGTTTCAGTTTCAGGAAAACGCTTCAGCTTCAGGAAAATGCTTAAGGAAAACGTTTCAGCTTTAGGAATATGCTTTAGGAAAATGCTTCAGCTTCGGGAAAACGCTTCAGGAAAACGTTTCAGCTTTAGGAAAACATTTCAGCTTTAGGAAAACGCTTCAGCTTCAGGAAAATGCTTAAGGAAAACGTTTCAGCTTTAGGAATATGCTTTAGGAAAATGCTTCAGCTTCGGGAAAACGCTTCAGCTTCAGGAAAACGCTTTAGGAAAACGTTTCAGCTTTAGGAAAACATTTCAGCTTTAGGAAAATGCTTCAGCTTCGGGAAAACGCTTCAGTTTCAGGAAAATGCTTTAGGAAAACGTTTCAGCTTTAGGAAAACGTTTCAGCTTTAGGAATATGCTTTAGGAAAATGCTTCAGCTTCGGGAAAACGCTTCAGCTTCAGGAAAACGCTTTAGGAAAACGTTTCAGCTTTAGGAAAACGTTTCAGTTTCAGGAAAACGTTTCAGCTTTAGGAAAACGTTTCAGCTTTAGGAATATGCTTTAGGAAAATGCTTCAGCTTCGGGAAAACGCTTCAGCTTCAGGAAAACGCTTTAGGAAAACGTTTCAGCTTTGGGAAAACATTTCAGCTTTAGGAAAACGTTTCAGCTTCAGGAAAATGCTTCAGTTTCAGGAAAATGCTTCAGCTTCAGGAAACGCTTTAGGAAAACATTTCAGCTTTAGGAAAACGTTTCAGCTTCAGGAAAATGCTTTAGGAAAACGTTTCAGCTTTAGGAAAATGCTTCAGTTTCAGGAAAACGCTTCAGCTTCAGGAAACGCTTTAGGAAAACATTTCAGCTTTAGAAAAACGCTTCAGCTTCAGGAAAATGCTTAAGGAAAACGTTTCAGCTTTAGGAAAACGCTTCAGCTTCAGGAAAATGCTTAAGGAAAATGCTTCAGCTTCGGGAAAACGCTTCAGCTTCAGGAAAACGCTTTAGGAAAACGTTTCAGCTTTGGGAAAACATTTCAGCTTTAGGAAAACGCTTCAGCTTCAGGAAAATGCTTAAGGAAAATGCTTCAGCTTTAGGAAAACGCTTCAGCTTCAGGAAACGCTTTAGGAAAACATTTCAGCTTTAGGAAAACGCTTCAGCTTCAGGAAAATGCTTAAGGAAAACGTTTCAGCTTTAGGAAAACGCTTCAGCTTCAGGAAAATGCTTAAGGAAAATGCTTCAGCTTCGGGAAAACGCTTCAGCTTCAGGAAAACGCTTTAGGAAAACGTTTCAGCTTTAGGAAAACGTTTCAGCTTTAGGAAAACGCTTTAGGAAAACGTTTCAGCTTTGGGAAAACGTTTCAGCTTCAGGAAAATGCTTTAGGAAAACGTTTCAGCTTTAGGAAAATGCTTCAGTTTCAGGAAAACGCTTCAGCTTCAGGAAACGCTTTAGGAAAACATTTCAGCTTTAGGAAAACGCTTCAGCTTCAGGAAAATGCTTAAGAAAAACGTTTCAGCTTTAGGAAAACGCTTCAGCTTCAGGAAAATGCTTAAGGAAAATGCTTCAGCTTCGGGAAAACGCTTCAGCTTCAGGAAAACGCTTTAGGAAAACGTTTCAGCTTTAGGAAAACGTTTCAGCTTTAGGAAAACGCTTTAGGAAAACGTTTCAGCTTTGGGAAAACGTTTCAGCTTCAGGAAAATGCTTTAGGAAAACGTTTCAGCTTTAGGAAAATGCTTCAGTTTCAGGAAAACGCTTCAGCTTCAGGAAAACGCTTAAGGAAAACGTTTCAGCTTTAGGAATATGCTTTAGGAAAATGCTTCAGCTTCGGGAAAACGCTTCAGGAAAACATTTCAGCTTTAGGAAAACGTTTCAGTTTCAGGAAAACGCTTCAGCTTCAGGAAAATGCTTAAGGAAAACGTTTCAGCTTTAGGAATATGCTTTAGGAAAATGCTTCAGCTTCGGGAAAACGCTTCAGGAAAACGTTTCAGCTTTAGGAAAACATTTCAGCTTTAGGAAAACGCTTCAGCTTCAGGAAAATGCTTAAGGAAAACGTTTCAGCTTTAGGAATATGCTTTAGGAAAACATTTCAGCTTTAGGAAAATGCTTCAGCTTCGGGAAAACGCTTTAGGAAAACATTTCAGCTTTAGGAAAATGCTTCAGCTTCGGGAAAACGCTTCAGTTTCAGGAAAATGCTTTAGGAAAACGTTTCAGCTTTAGGAAAACGTTTCAGCTTTAGGAATATGCTTTAGGAAAATGCTTCAGCTTCAGGAAAACGCTTCAGCTTCAGGAAAACGCTTTAGGAAAACGTTTCAGCTTTAGGAAAACGTTTCAGTTTCAGGAAAACGTTTCAGCTTTAGGAAAACGTTTCAGCTTTAGGAATATGCTTTAGGAAAATGCTTCAGCTTCAGGAAAACACTTCAGCTTCAGGAAAACACTTTAGGAAAACGTTTCAGCTTTAGGAAAACATTTCAGCTTTAGGAAAATGCTTCAGCTTCGGGCAAACGCTTCAGCTTCAGGAAAACGCTTTAGGAAAACGTTTCAGTTTCAGGAAAACGCTTCAGCTTCAGGAAAATGCTTAAGGAAAACGTTTCAGCTTTAGGAATATGCTTTAGGAAAATGCTTCAGCTTCGGGAAAACGCTTCAGGAAAACGTTTCAGCTTTAGGAAAACATTTCAGCTTTAGGAAAACGCTTCAGCTTCAGGAAAATGCTTAAGGAAAACGTTTCAGCTTTAGGAATATGCTTTAGGAAAATGCTTCAGCTTCGGGAAAACGCTTCAGCTTCAGGAAAACGCTTTAGGAAAACGTTTCAGCTTTGGGAAAACATTTCAGCTTTAGGAAAACGTTTCAGCTTCAGGAAAATGCTTCAGTTTCAGGAAAACGCTTCAGCTTCAGGAAACGCTTTAGGAAAACATTTCAGCTTTAGGAAAACGCTTCAGTTTCAGGAAAATGCTTAAGGAAAACGTTTCAGCTTTAGGAAAACGCTTCAGCTTCAGGAAAATGCTTAAGGAAAATGCTTCAGCTTCGGGAAAACGCTTCAGCTTCAGGAAAACGCTTTAGGAAAACGTTTCAGCTTTGGGAAAACATTTCAGCTTTAGGAAAACGCTTCAGCTTCAGGAAAATGCTTAAGGAAAATGCTTCAGCTTTAGGAAAACGCTTCAGCTTCAGGAAACGCTTTAGGAAAACATTTCAGCTTTAGGAAAACGCTTCAGCTTCAGGAAAATGCTTAAGGAAAACGTTTCAGCTTTAGGAAAACGCTTCAGCTTCAGGAAAATGCTTAAGGAAAATGCTTCAACTTCGGGAAAACGCTTCAGCTTCAGGAAAACGCTTTAGGAAAACGTTTCAGCTTTAGGAAAACGTTTCAGCTTTAGGAAAACGCTTTAGGAAAACGTTTCAGCTTTGGGAAAACGTTTCAGCTTCAGGAAAATGCTTTAGGAAAACGTTTCAGCTTTAGGAAAATGCTTCAGTTTCAGGAAAACGCTTCAGCTTCAGGAAACGCTTTAGGAAAACATTTCAGCTTTAGGAAAACGCTTCAGCTTCAGGAAAATGCTTAAGGAAAACGTTTCAGCTTTAGGAAAACGCTTCAGCTTCAGGAAAATGCTTAAGGAAAATGCTTCAGCTTCGGGAAAACGCTTCAGCTTCAGGAAAACGCTTTAGGAAAACGTTTCAGCTTTAGGAAAACGCTTTAGGAAAACGTTTCAGCTTTGGGAAAACGTTTCAGCTTCAGGAAAATGCTTTAGGAAAACGTTTCAGCTTTAGGAAAATGCTTCAGTTTCGGGAAAACGCTTCAGCTTCAGGAAAATGCTTAAGGAAAACGTTTCAGCTTTAGGAATATGCTTTAGGAAAATGCTTCAGCTTCGGGAAAACGCTTCAGGAAAACATTTCAGCTTTAGGAAAACGTTTCAGTTTCAGGAAAACGCTTCAGCTTCAGGAAAATGCTTAAGGAAAACGTTTCAGCTTTAGGAATATGCTTTAGGAAAATGCTTCAGCTTCGGGAAAACGCTTCAGGAAAACGTTTCAGCTTTAGGAAAACATTTCAGCTTTAGGAAAACGCTTCAGCTTCAGGAAAATGCTTAAGGAAAACGTTTCAGCTTTAGGAATATGCTTTAGGAAAATGCTTCAGCTTCGGGAAAACGCTTTAGGAAAACGTTTCAGCTTTGGGAAAACGTTTCAGCTTTAGGAAAACGTTTCAGCTTCAGGAAAATGCTTCAGTTTCAGGAAAACGCTTCAGCTTCAGGAAACGCTTTAGGAAAACATTTCAGCTTTAGGAAAACGCTTCAGCTTCAGGAAAATGCTTAAGGAAAACGTTTCAGCTTTAGGAAAACGTTTCAGCTTCAGGAAAATGCTTTAGGAAAACGTTTCAGCTTTAGGAAAATGCTTCAGTTTCAGGAAAACGCTTCAGCTTCAGGAAACGCTTTAGGAAAACATTTCAGCTTTAGGAAAACGCTTCAGCTTCAGGAAAATGCTTTAGGAAAACGTTTCAGCTTTGGGAAAACGTTTCAGCTTTAGGAAAACGTTTCAGCTTCAGGAAAATGCTTTAGGAAAACGTTTCAGCTTTAGGAAAACGTTTCAGCTTCAGGAAAATGCTTTAGGAAAACGTTTCAGTTTTAGGAAAACGTTTCAGCTTTAGGAAAATGCTTCAGCTTCGGGAAAACGCTTCAGCTTCAGGAAAACGCTTTAGGAAAACGTTTCAGTTTCAGGAAAACGCTTCAGCTTCAGGAAAATGCTTAAGGAAAACGTTTCAGCTTTAGGAAAATGCTTCAGTTTCAGGAAAACGTTTCAGCTTTAGGAAAACGTTTCAGCTTCAGGAAAATGCTTCAGCCTCATCATTTGGGGAACAAATAGGATTTATTGAAACCAGAACCGAAGCAGCTCCAGGGACTGGAGGATGACGCAGAACAGATCCTTTACTGAAGCCGTGAAGCTGCTTCATCATAAAATCTATGTTTCTGCTGGGAGGGTTCTAAACCCCCCCCAGT
This sequence comes from Oryzias latipes, assembly GCF_053564925.1. Taxonomy (NCBI): domain Eukaryota; kingdom Metazoa; phylum Chordata; class Actinopteri; order Beloniformes; family Adrianichthyidae; genus Oryzias; species Oryzias latipes. Next base: position 29,268,029 of record NC_136258.1, read on the forward strand.
GTGACGAGTGTCAAACCAAATAATCCACATTAAAATAAAACGGTTCTCAGCATTATTGAGCGGGTTCTGTTAGGACTGAAACAGGACGATACAGACCGGGTTGAAAATCTCTCCCGGTCTTCACGTCTGCGAAAACTGAAGGAGCAGAGTTCTGAAAGTTTGTAGAAAACCCGCCTTTCAGACGGTGAGGGGGCGGAGTCATTATGTCTTCAGCTTCTTTTCTGAGGGGGAGGAGCCTGACGGATGTGCCCCCGCATGAGTCCGTTTCTTCGCTGCTCCTTTTTCGCTCTGCAGCCGAACGTCCTCAGTTGAAAGTCCTGCCGCTTCCTCTGAGTCTGAGGACACGCCCCCTATGGCAGGTGAGGCGGGCCGGTGCTGTCCATTCACCTCCGGGCTCTGGGAGGCGGTGCACGCCTCTCTGCTGTCGGATCCATACGTGGCGGTCCGGTGGGGGTCCGTTGACCCGGTGGGTTCCCCCACCTCGTGGCCCCCGCCCTCCTGGCTCTCGGGGGCCATTTCTGGACTGTGGCACACAAAGTCCGAAGGGCTCAGACGGCTGTCCTCGTCTTTGGCGGGACAGCTTTGGGGCTTCGCCTGAGCAGAGTTCTTTCCTTCGTCTGTGGAGGAAGAGGAGGGGTCCTCCACTGAGATGGAGGGGTAGCTGCAGGAGTCCAGGGGGGAGAACAGAGCCTGCACGGACTCGGGTCGCTCCCCGGCTCTGGACGCCACGTTCATGCGGCGCCGCCTCATGACGTTGCGGCGCCTGACGGCGCTGCGCCACTCCTCGTCGTCGCTGCTGGAGCTGGACGTGGAGGTGGAGGGGCTGGAGGCTCCGGCGGGGAGCGAAGGAGAGGAGGCGGGGCTAGACAGAACAGAATTGTCCCTCGGGCTCGGGGATCGCGGTCGCGGCATCGGATCGAGCCAGAACTCGCTGGAGTCCGAGTCCTCTGGCAGCCCGGATGGCCGTCTGCTCCGCCTCCTGGGACGCTCCTCCCCGTCCTCCCCGTCGTCTCCGTCTCCTGCTTGCTCCTCGCCTCCTGAAGCGTCCGGTCCGGCAAGGGAGGAAGAGGAGGAGTTACCCGAGTCGGTGCGGGGGTCGGCAGCTGCTGCAGGAGCTGCGGCGGCAGCGGCGCGGGTGGAGCGGCGGCCGCGAGCGTGAAGCTGCATGATGGCCTCCTCGCTCAGGTCGCTGTCAGAGTCAGAGCTCCACCCCTCGATCTCGCGCCGGACCAAGGAGTCGAAGAACGCCATCATGCGCGGATCCTCGCGGATGGACTGGCTGACGTAATCGTGGGCCAGACCGGTGCCGCTGTGCAGAACCAGGCTGATGTACTCCTCATGGGTGTAGAGGCTGCGGCACTTGTCCTCCACCCGGCCCTCCAGGTCGCCCTGGCTGTCCGGCTGCTGGTACGGACTCCACACCTGCCATGGAGACGGGAGGTCGGAGGTCAAAGGAGGACGGCGTGAAGAAGAAGACTAAGAAGGTTTCAACTGCATCAGATAAATTCATTAAAAAAAATAACAAAAGTTCAGTTAAACTGCGGTTTTCCTGTCGGTTTATCTCCATAGCAACCATTTGATTGTTTGGTCGACTTTGGGTGACAAACAGGTCTAGGACATTTTTAGAGGAATTGACAAAAATAACATTTCCTTGGCAACAGAGGGTTTTTTTTTGTTAACCACGCCCACTGTCCTAATCTGTTCACACAGTATGTCATATCTTTTTGACAATATCCTGATAAAAGTTATGCGAGGAACAAAAAACTTTGCCACCTCGGAAAAGTTGAACATTTATTCTCCGTAGCTTTTCTCAGAATGAAGCTCGAGGAGTTAGGAGGCGGTCGATTGAAATCTTAAGAGTTTAAATTTGTAGAAGGCAATAAAAGAAGTTTTTTTTTAATTTATTTAAGATTGAGGCCTCTTCCTGAGGTCAAAGGTCAACAGAACTTTAGTCGTGGTGTCATGTGGAGAAAATGTGAACATCACTACATTTCACACTTTGACCGTCAAGCAATAGATCCTTAGGCCATCCCATAATAATTTCAAAAGCTCCTTTGGAGATTCCCGACGTACGGATTTTGGTTTGACCCCCTTCCTTTTTTGATGATGTCATCATTTTTTGGTACTAAGTTTTTGCTCTCAGAAAGGATTGACCCACCTTGATGACCTTCTCCACTCCGGAGGAGCAGATCATGTAGGTGTGGGGGTTGAAGCGGACCTGGTTGACGATGGAGCGATGACCCTTCAGGACCATGAAGGCCCCGTTCACCACTCGACCCGGGCCTCCTGCGGGAGCAGAAGCAGCTGGTTGGTATGAGGAACCTACAGACTTTGGAGGAGCAGCGGCGGCGCCGATCCGCAGATACTCACCTGCTTCCGGGTCCTTGGGGATTTTCCACATGTAAAGGTTGAAGTCGTCCGATCCGGACAGGATGTACTGAAAAACAACAAGCGGAAGGTGAGGAAGAACTAACGCAGAACCTGGTCTGACCCAAACGGAGCGTCTAAAGGCCGTCTGCCATTTGTGGTTCTTTCACCAGATTTGTCTTCGGCGTTCCGAGACGCAGGAAGCAGAGCGGCCGAGAACGTCCAGGTTGGAATGTCGCACCAAACAACCCCCCCCCCCCCCCCCCCCCTCCATCAGAACCTCACACCCCACTGAGAAAATCCTCATCTGTGTGCAGAACCTCTGCAGGTTCCAGAGGAGGTGCTGACCCAAACCCGTCACTAAGACCAACTTTTATCGAGCAAAACCTATTCTTCATTCATGTTTAGTAGAATTTCAAAGTAAAAGTCTTTTGGGCTTTTGTTTTGAAGGAGCATTTCCCTCTGCATAATTCCTGGTTTCATTTTTCCTTCTCACGGTTTGTTAGCATAGCAAACGGGACTTTGGGGTGACATCATGTCTGAAAGGCACAAGGGGGCGGATCTGGGGCAGCAGTTCCCCAAACGCCCCAAAGTTCTGCTCGACTGACGGAGCAAACCCCTCTGCAGCCGCAGCCGCTTCCCGCTCCGGCATTCCCGGCGCCGCAGACCCACCTGGTCGCGGTCCCCGGCGAAGCAGCAACTCTTCATGGTGCAGGAGTTGAAGTAACCCTGGTTGTCGAACTGGAAGCTGGGCAGGCGGGAGTGCAGCTCGTAGAGGACGGGCGGCAGGCGGCGCCGCAGCGCCAGCAGCTGCGTGCCCGTGCTGTTGAAGCGGACGCTCATGGCGCTCTGCAGGGACATGCTGCCGCCGTAACGCAGCAGCGAGCTGGGAGGAAGCCAGCAGAACACAGGTGAGGAAGAACGCAGGCGGTACCAGAACCGCTTTCAAAACAGTGAAGGAATTTCTGAAACTAAAAGACGGATCAGCAGGAAACCAAAACGATGAAGAGCAGAGGACGTTTTCTGAGGAGACCTAAAGGAAAATATCATTCTTTTCTCATCTAATCATTCCTATTTATTTTTAACTATTCCACTATTTGAGTGATTTCATCACTCATCAAAAAACTGTCATTTAAGGTGGAACAGGATGAGCTTTACTTCCTTAAACGATGAATACCAAAATAAAAGCACAAACTGATCACCAAAAGCTAAATCAACCCAAAAAACATTTCATCTGTTAAAGCTAGAAAGATGCAGATTAGAAAGAACAAAAAAGACAAATATTGGAATCTGACCAAGACTTAAATCAGAAAACAAAGATCCTCACATATTTACAGATCATTTCACAGATTTAAAAGCATTTTGTTCACCAGGAAGCCTCAGAAGCTCCTGAAGGTTTCAGATATTTTCTGTATGTTTTTTAATCTTCTCCTAACTTTGCCTCTGAAGCATATTTGAGAAATAAAATATTTTCTAAAATATTATAATGTAAAATATTATCATCATGGTCATCAAGGTAAAGCTAAATCTGTGGTGTGAAGACTGCTTCAGGACCTTCTGAAGCCTCAGAAACATCAGGAGCTTCTTGGGCTTCAGGACCTTCTGAAGCCTCAGAAACATCAGGAGCCTCTTGGGCTTCAGACGCTTGAAGCTGTTATTCTAAACCTGATCATGAACATGAATTTCTGCAGCCTGAAGCACTTTGTTTCTCTCTGAAGGTTAGAAAAAAACACAAACTCTGCTGTAACAAACGGGAGGAGGAATAAATCCATAAATCCTCCACAGGGTTTAGACCCCCCCCCTGTTCCGAATCCGTGTTTCACATTCAGGTTTTTATAAACTCCAAACTGGTGGACAGTTCTGCACAAACTAAAGCCGACGTTCCCGTTGATCCGTTTATCTGCAGAACCACAACCTTCTGCTCAGAGTTTTTAAGGTTTTAATGCAAAGAAATGCTCCAACGCCTGAAGAGACCGGACCTCTGTGGGGGTCTTTGCTTGTTTTACCGCTGAAAGACACACCCCGGATCATTAAAACTCCTTCAAGTTAAAATCTAGTCAACGTTGAAATGAATCCAAAGTGACATAAAGACATGACTGATGAACGCCGTCATGAACCAAACAGGAAACAGAGGAAACGAATGAAGCTGATTTCAATCCAACCAGGACCTGAACAGGTTCTGTCTGCAGAATCACGGTCCTTTGTGAGGAAACGGCGCCACCTGGTGGACGCGGTTAGCTGCTAAACGCACTAATAATTCTCTCCTCTTTCCTCCAAAGACGTAAAACCTGGAAGTAGAATTTCAAAATAAATGCCCGGTGGGACTGCATCTAAATCTTCAGGTTGATGTGCAGACCGATCAGAATGACCGATCGGTAACGTCCCACGGACATCCGGCAAAGGGTCGCACCTGCGCGGCTTGCGGATATCCCACAATCCAACGCCCTCCTTGGAGTTGGCGGTGGCGAGCAGCCGCGGCTCCACGGGGTTGAACATGACGCTGTGGAAGGCTGAGGGGTAGCTGGCCAGGCAGAAGGGCTCTGCAGGGACGGGAAGAGGGTTTGACTTTTTTCCACACAAAAAGGAAACATCTGAAGCGTGGAGGGTTTTTCTCAGAAACCCACCTCCATGTGGCGGCTCGCGAGTGTCCCAGATGAGAACTCTGCCGTCGTCAGACGAGCTGGCGAAGACGTTGTCGTTGACGGGGCTGACGGACAGGCTGTAGACGGCGTCGATGTGCAGGAAGACGTTCAGGGTCTCCCTCCTGCAGGGACAGGCATTCTCAGGTGAAACTAGCTGCAGCGGCGGCGGCGGCGGCGGCTGAGCCAGCCGACAGTGTTACCCACCTCTCCACATCGTGAAGGATCACCTGCTCGTCGTTTCCTGTTGGAACACAAAGCAACAAGCCGACTCAGCAGCATTCTGACCAGAACCTGCAGCGTCTCGACCTGCTGTCTCTCTCTCAGACGGAGAAGTAAAGCCGGAGCGCTTGCGGGTCGGCAGCACTCACCGCCGGAGAAGACTTTGGTGTTGGAGCTGTCGAAGGCCAGGCAGAAGATGTTGGACAGGTGCTCGCCCTTCAGCTTGACCGGCTTGGCCAGACCGTGGAGGGCTTTCTCCATGTGCCACAGCAGAACCCGCCGGTCGTCTCCTCCTGCAGGGACAGACGGCCCGTTACTCGGAGGCCCCTCCCGGTTCCGCCCCGCGACGCCTCGCCGAGCGTCCGGCAGGCCGAACTCGGGTCCTCAGAGGAGATTCTGAAAAACGACGCTGCGCTCTTCCACGCGGCAGATTCAGCAGGACGTGACATCACAGCCAGCTGCATACTTTCACAATAAAACTCGTAATCATGACGGTCCACTCCTCCACTTTTGGATTCCTCGCACTGAACCCGAACCGTTCAGAACCGTTCAGAACCATCACAGTCGTCACGAATGTAGACAAATCTTATTCCCCTGTAAAGCCCTTTAACTGGTCTTGGGGGAGTTTAGAGTAAAAACCTGTCAACCCTGAAGACTCTCAGCTACATTGATGCCAAAATGTTTCTAGAAATTCATAAATGTATATTTCATAAATATGTCAAACAGGAAGTTGATCTGCAGTTTGAAACGCTGAAGACTCACAGTCTCTACATATGAATATTTGTGCTGCTGCTTGTTTTCCATTGTTTTAACATATTTTTGGGGGCTTTTTATTCATTTTAATCGATCTTTTGTCTGTTTTTGTGTCTCCGTCAGACGAGCTCACGGAGATCGGATCCGAAGCGTCTCCTTCCGGATCGATGCGGACGGTTTTATGAAATATGCAGAACGAAAAGGGAAAAAATGCATCTGTGTGAAGGAAACTCCACTTTAAGGAAGTCCTAAAAATGAATCTATTTACAGCAATTTAAGAAGAAATAAACATTTTTTCTGCTTTAAAGATGTTCTGTGAAATAATTTGTAAATCATTTTTGTTGACATGTTTTTTTGATCTACTTCTCTTGAATAGTTTATGATAAACTATCAAAGTTAATTCATCTATTGTAATAAAATAGACTTAATATCAAATGTTCTGGAAGCAGCAAATTTGTATTAACCATAAAAAAAAACATTACATTTTAATTAATTATTCAATTTACTAGAAACGTTGAATAATTTTCATCACTAAATTATTAGTTTGGATTTACAAAATAAGATTCACATCACTAGTGAAGGAAATTGTAATAAAACTGTAATAAAATGATGAAATGACGTCAAAACTATCAAAAATGGTGTTTTTTTCAGAGAAAATGTCCAAAATTGGCTGGAAGGGAAAATGATGAATCCAAATATTTTACACATCGATATTTTCCGAGTGGATATCGATTTAATTTAAATGGTATTTTTTATTAACAGTGTGGATTTCGTTTTTAAATGAAAGTATAAATTAGGTAAATGAATTCCGGTGGATTTTACGGCGGAAAGTAAACTTCAATCCCCTCAGTCCGTGGAGCTAAACGGCGACCAGCCGGTTCTCAGTCCGGCCCGGAAAACTGCTTTGAATCTTCCCAGCTCGGTGGTCTGAGGTCACCGACACGGAAACACCAATAACGGCAGAAAATTCGGGGTTTTCCGGAGCCTTTTTGAGTTTTGACGGATAATCGAACAGAGGAAGCTAGGCTATGCTAGCGCCCGCTAGCCTCAGCTGTCATCCCGACTGCCTCGCGCTAGCTAGCTAACAGGTCGGGCGCGCGGCGCTCACCGGACACCAGCCACTCTCCGCCGCTGTTGGAGAACTCGATGGCGTTGACGCAGCCGAAGTGTCCCAGCATGTCTTTCTTGTAGAGGCTGGTGCAGCCCGCCAGCCTGCGCCGCTGGAATTCCTCCTTCAGGAGCGGCTGCCCCGTCAGCTCTCTGCGGGACAGAAAGCCCACCGAGCAGCGCATACCGCAGCCCGTCATCGTGGCTTCTACGGGTTCACCGCTGAGACATGCCGCTCCGAGGGAGTCACATTATGGAGGACGGCCGCTGCCGTCGACGCTGTTCCGGGGCTCGTGAGGCTTCTTCAGCCGCTTCCTGCTCCCCGCAGGATCTCCTCCTCCTCCTCCTCCTCCTCATTCACCGGAGCATCAGCAGAAACATTTCATAATAAAGTCAATTCATCGGAGATATCATTTATTAAAATTGTGACATTTTGTAAAACCTGTTTAAGAACTGCTTTGTCTTACAAAAAGTCACTTTTAACAACGTTTGTGAATTTCACACTTTTTCATTTTTCACCTTAAACAACGACTATTATGACACATTTAAAAATAAAGTTGTTTAATTTTTTCCCCATATTTGGTAATTATATCAATGAAGTATTTCTGAGTAACGTTTAATGCTTTATTTAGATGCAAGTAAATACAAAAAGAGGCTAAACAAATAATTAGAAATATATAGGAAAACATATATTTTTTATTGTTCATGTGAGAAATAAAACATTAGTATTATTTATGCATTTTGATAGAACTATTAGTTAAAATAAACTACATTCTGTTGTTTATAAATCATATGTATACATGTAGTGATGGGTGGGGCACATCATTAAATATTCTATGAAGTTTATTTATATTCTATTTAGATTTTTGTCATACATACAGAGACATGCAGTTAAATGCAGAAAGTTTGTTATTTATGTCGGGACACAACCAGTTATTTGATTTTTTCATGTTAAAACATCTCTCATAACTGGACAGTAAAATTATAAAAAGCAATCATTTTGAATTGAAAATAAACATTCAAAAACGTTCAGGATTAACAATTTATGTTTTTTTTTTCTTTTGCTCTTTAATAAAACATTGCAGATATCTCCTGGGCATGTTGCTTTGTTGTGTCCAGATTCCATCTAATGTGATTTAGACACCTTAAAATTTTATTTTTTGTGAATATATTGAACAATTTCTAATTAAATAATTGTAAAATGATTTTAAAAGTGGAATTATTGTAGCCGAAAACAAAATCAACATTTTATCTCATCTCATTGGTTCTTTTTCTAAGCAGGAGCTACAACGACCAATCCCTGCAGTGGTGGGCGGAGTTAGGATACATAAACAGGAAGTGCTGCGAAAGCTGCAACCTGTCCATCAGGAGGGAAAATTTGTGAAATAAAGATGGAATAAAAACGAAATTAATTTGTCGAAAACCGACTCCAGGTTTTCATTTCATAACTTTTCCTTCTGCAGTGGATTTTACATTTCAAACATTAAAAAAACTGAATGGTTGAAAACGAAAATATTGGAAATATTTGCGTAGATTTTCGTCTTTACCTCAGAAATGTAAGTAAACGTTCATAACTTTAAGCATCCACGTTGTTACCATCAAAACAACTTAATTATAAGTCGCTTCTACAAAGGAAACTAAAAAAATCAAAGAATTGCAAAAAAAAGTCATAAATTACCTTTATCACATTTTCAATAAAATATTCAGATAAAAACCTTTAATTCATAACACTAGATGAATTGTACTGATAATCAAACTAAGGATAAATTAAAGGTCCAGTTTAGTTGACTGATGTTTAACCGTTGACTGAATCTACCGGTATGAATAAAAGTCAACACATGGATAATGGAAAATGTTTTTTAAAAGTGAAGGTGCAGATATCTCACTGGATCCATCAGATGGGAACAGTTCCGATTGTGGGAACCAAGTTCTAATCGTTTGTGTCTAGAAGGATTTCCAACGTGGAGCAGAAGCCAAAACCAACGAGAAGCATAAAGGATGTTTCAAGCAACAAAGACAAACCTCTACTGACAACACAGATAAAATAGAGTCATTTACTAGTAAGTAAGTACATTTTATTTATATAGCACCTTTCACAGACAGAAGTCACAAGCTGCTTCACAAGTTAAATAATAAATATATATTCATAAAAGACAAAGCATATACCATGTAAAACAATCGTTCCAAGCCCAAATAAAAACAGTTTCAGTTAAAATGCTTTGCAAAAAAAAAGTTTTCAATTGACTTTTAAAAGACTTTATAGAGTCCAGGGAGCGTAGGGACAACGGGAGCTCATTCCAGAGTTTAGGAGCAACAGCCTGGAAGGATCTGTCTCCTCTGGTCCGGAACCGAACCGGGAGCAAAGGACCATCAACAGGTTCTGATCCACAGACCTCAGTGCACCAGATGGCCTGTAGGGGGCGATCAGTTCACAGACATATTTTAGCACTGCTGTAAAGCCCAAAGCTCTCCACAGTCCCATTTCCACACCTGATAGCAGCTGCACCAACCTGCAACCGTCAGGAACAAGGCGAGGTTCACCGTCTTGCTCAAAGACACTTCGACACATGTGGTCGTTGAACCTCTCTTGTAGTTTCGTCTCACGGAGCTGCACAGACCAGCTCCTCCAACCGCCTCGGTTCTGCCTCTAGTGTCCGTCTCTTCTTTGTGCATTAACCTTACTTTGATTGCTTGAAATAAACCATTTCAAATCAAAATTTTCATTGAAAACACACACAAAATTTTGGATATTGATAAATCATGTAATAAAATGGTTAGAACAGGGTGGGATTATGTAAGTACCTTCCTTCCACTCCCTTTTAACCAATCTTTAATTTAATGTCTAATTATCCTGAGAATAATATGTCTTTGTATGAATGTAAAACTGCTGATTGCATTGTTCTGTGCTTCATTCTTGCTTTGATTGCTTGAAATAAACCATTTCAAATCAAATCAAAATCTTCCAGTTCTGACGCCTGCAGAGGAGACTTAGAACATCCCCTCCCTGAGTGGCTGCAGGCCTCAGTCAGACCAGAAACGGGAAGCTGCAGCTCGTTGGTGCACCCATAAAAGTTAAGTACACAGGAAAGCCCTAACATGAACACATTTATATATTCTGAAATGTGAACATGCAATACTTTTTTTAAACCACGTAGACAAACTGTCTTCAATAAATGACTTCTAGATAGAAAGACAGGAACATTTCAGTGAGTATAGTAGTTTATTACTCCCATCTTTAGGGATTACAGTGGTAGTCTTAAAGGAACTTTGAGTTTCAACAAGTCTTTCTGGAGATGCCATGATAAATCTAAACACCTTCTACATGGAGAAACGAGGAAAAGCTCAACATGAACCGTGTTTTCAGCAAGCCTGACCGTCACCGCCGACACGGACAGGCGTGTCTGACTTTCAACAGGAACGAGCCGCGAGAAAGAAACCGCCATCGTCGGTCCAGAATCAGCACCGTTGGAACCTGGAACTTTTACTTATTGATTTGTCAAAACGAAGCAATTTAGGCACTTAAACGTTGGCAAAGGATTCGATCAAACTGCAACTTGGAGAAGGTGGGTTTGTTTGTCTTTCTGTTTGTTTTTGGCATCACCGTCAAATAAAAATGCTGATCTATTAAGTCACACATTCTCAGAAAACCTCAAAGTATTAGAGTAAAGCGAGCAACCAGGCGCTCAGCTGAAGAAACACTGTGGGGGGGGGTCATACCTGCAGATGAACACACTGATGTTTAACACATTGAAAAGTGCTTTCCATTCAAATACATTCACTTCTATGTAATGTCACTGCCTTACCTGCCTGGATTACCAAACAGGTAAATATTAAGATGCAATAAAACAGATTAACAAAAGGTATGGAGTGCAACACAAGAATTATGGGTAAAAAACACACACACACTACTCAGTGTAATGGTTGTGTCCAAATTCCTTCATTACTCAGCGCTCCTTTTAGTCCGTGTGACAGTTGGTATGGAGTTATATTTATGCCATCAGGCTGCACACAAAACTTTCTACGTTATTTAATGAAATGTTAAATATTTACTTTAAATACTTTTTCTTTGCTTTCCCAATTTTTTACTGCTTTCATATTTTTTCCTTTCAAACATTTTTTTTCACTATTTTTATTTTTTGCTTTCAAAAAATATTTCTGCGTTTGCAACACATATCTTTTCGCGTGCGTTGTGTCTCATCTTACTTTTTTCCTATCTTTGATTTTGCTGATATTAGTTTCCGTTTAGCGTGACAAAGCTGCCATCAAACAGCTGCTGATTGGTCCAGATTCTAACCAATCAAATCGCTGTATTGATCTAACATGGTGTCTGCTGCTGAGGCTCAGAAACAGAACAAACTCCTTTTCCCCTCGATATTAACTCTTTGGATGAAGAAAATTTCATTTTCAATCATTTTAACAATAATTCAAACTTTCTTTCTTTTTTAACATAAATCATTTTTTACTTAGATTTGTGAATTTATCTCCTGAAACAGTAAAATAAACGACAAAGTTTATCTGCTGACATTACGCAACAGGCCTCTGTGTGAGATCTGTGAATCCTCCGGAGCAAAATATTGGTAGAAAGTGTGATTTTCTTTAAGATCAGTTTTTAAAAACAAAAAAGAGAGATAGAGTTAAAGCAGACCAATCAGCAGCTGTGGGATGACAGAAATGTCACGCCAAACTGAAACCTATGCGAGCAAAATCAAAGATAGGAAAAAAAACGAGATGAGACACTGCATGCAGAAACATTTGTGTTGCAAACGCAAACATTTTTTTTTAAAGCAACAAAAAAAAAACATTGAAGGCAAAAAATGTTTTTTGAAAGCAAATATTTAATATTTTCATTTGCAACTTAGAAAGTGTGCAACGCATAAATATCACTCCATAGTTCTGATGGACTGTCTGAATCTCCAAATCCAGTGTCCTGGAAATTCCTCCAAAGTCTCTAAATGAGCCTCCATGTTTAATAGACTGGCAAATATGGACCACAATTATTGTGTTTCAACGGTTTATCATTAAAAAAAAATGCTTGTAAATGTATTTTTCATCATCATCAGAACACAATAGTCTTCATAAAATGTTCACATTTATTAGGTTTTACTTCGACACTAAAAATGTCTGAATGACATTAAAGCAGAACACTGGATAGTCCTGCACTAGTACGCTTTCAGGAGGGATTCTGGATGCAGAAACTGTTTCCTCAGCTAAGAGACTAAAGGTTGAGGAGTCTATAAAACCTACAAGAGCTAATTCTTTGCTAGCAAGCAGTTAACTACTTTCCCTTTAATTCAAATAGTAGTAAATATGTCTTTAACGCTGACGGTACGACTTTGTGGTGTTACACGTTGAAAACCCAAAGAGTTGTGTTTGTTTGTTTTTTCATTGCTACTTCCTATGAACTAGTTTTTCCTCTTTAAATTCTCCGGACTGGACTACCTCAGCTACTGTCGGTGGGTTCAAAAATAAGCTACTGCTGGTTCATGTTCATTAAATGAATGCTAAATATGTTGGCAAAGGGCTGAAGGTCATTAATTAGCCTCACTGCTGTTGCTAAGCTGAGCTACGCAGAACCGATGTGACCCAAACCTCCAGGAGGAACCAAAGATGGTTCAGTCCCAATTTAGCCTTATGTTGAAGTCATCTCATCGCTTTACTGTGACATTTGAAAAAACGTTTTTATAATGCGAATGTTTGCTGAGGCTTAAACATATTTACAGCCCACCCGGCAGGGTTGATGTTGAAGTACCTCAAACGACCACTAGAGGCTGGTTTCAAAAAGAAGCCTGCTAGCTGCCACGTCCAACGCTCAAAACATTTGGCGGTTCTGTCGCTTTTACTTTTTTTTTTTTTACATATTCTTGATAATCCTAATTTGTTTTCATTACATGCTTTTTCTGTGATTCAAATTACAAACTGACCAATCAGAGGCTTCAATAAAAGTAGGTGGAGCCAGCTGGCACCAACGGCCAAAGTTCAAAATGTTAAACAGTTTTCACAGTGGTAGGGGTGTGGCCTTCCAACAAGCTCCTTCCTGATTGGTCAGAGTGGCTGTCTTAGAGACCTTCTCTTCCACTTTCGGCTTCTCCCATCAGGGGTCGCCACAGCGAACAAGTCGCATGGTAAATTTGGCAATGTTTTACGCCGGATGCCCTTCCTGACGCAACCTTCTCAAACCGGGCTTTGAACCGGCAGAGGTAGAGAAGGGAACAGGGAGCAGCCCGGAGTCGAACCCTGGTTTCACGGACGGAAGGCGCCGCAAACCAGCACGAGCTAAACTGGCTCCCCTTGCTGTCTTAGAGACCGACTCGGACCAATCACTGCTTACTGACGACGTCTAGCTCCAACGTGGCGGCGTCTGTCACAAAAACGTGGCGACTGAATTGACTTCTTTTGGTTGGAACCGGAATAAACCATTTTCTATGGGCGACGTCACCTCAGTCCAGTTCTCACAGACAGTGGTTCATCCGTGGTGGCCAAGGGCTCTTTAAGCCCCGCCCATTTCTCTACAGTCAATTATAAAGCATGAGACGACTGTTTGAAAGGCTGCTAACATTGGACTGAAACTTAAATGAGAACCGAAATGCAAACTTCAGCCTCCATTTTTCTAAGGTTCGGCATCGGAAACGCTCATCCTCACAAAAGTGGTTATTTTCTCAATTCAGACTCTAGTTTGCCCCCCCCCAGTCCACGGGAAAACGTGACATGAGAGAAATGAGTGGACTTTCCAAACCTCTGTGAACACAAAGCTAACCTCCATTCACCTTTTCCATACCGAGTCCAGATAAGGGCGGGTTTATGGAGCGCACATCAACACCAAGACCTGCTAAACAGGACCAGGTTGGTTCTGATCCGACACAGTATTCAGTCTATTGCTCATCACTACCTCATAGGCTGTCCAAATCCTGCATGTTTGGTCTGAAAAATATCACTCCTGGATCACGGCAGCTTCTTCTAATATGTACAACAGCAAAGTCGTACCTTTGAAGCCTCTTCGGGGCAACAGTTGGTTAAGAATCATTTAGATTTTTTTCTATAAGTCTAGAAAACATCAGCAGGATTGCTCTTATAAAAGCACAGTAAAGACTTTTCCTCAGCAGCCACATTTTTGCTGACATAAATAGAAAAAAAACACTCAACAGATTAAATAATCGGACAAACGGGACAGCGGAGAGAAACCTTAAATTAAGACGGCGTCGTAAAGTGTGCACAGGAAGTGAGGAGGTTAAAAGCGGTTGGCAAAGCAAAGGGGGCGGGGCTCCGGGATCCAGTCTCCTAGTAGGAGCCTTTGGAGTGTCCGAAGATCCCGATGGGGAAGTGCTTGACGTGTGACGACCACTGAGCCGCCAACTGGAAAAACTTCACGTCGTTCCACTCCACGCCGTCGATCAGCACTGCAGAGACAGACGGAGACGTTACGGTAAAGAGGAGAAACGGCGCAGAACCCACGTGATCCAAACGGCGGCCCGCACAAAAGAAGGTTTGGAAAAGTGTGGAGACGATCGCTGAGGACCTCGACGGTCTGACTATAAAGATCAGAACGTCTGTCTGAGGCCACGTCCGATCGGCAATAATCCCAGATTATGATCAATCCCAGTTTAGCGCCAAAGGTCGCCCAATCTTAATCCCGATCTCGCAAATCAAGTTAGGATCATTGGAAGACGACTTTCTGGAAAAACCCACAGAGTTTGAAATTCTGGCAGCTCAGAAATGAGGAAGCGAGAATCGAGGAGGATGAAGATGCAGCAGCTGAAGAAGAGGAGGAGGATCACCTGTCAGCATGGTCTGCTGCTGCTTGGCGGTGCAGATGAGGCGGCTTATCCCCTCGATGGTCTGACTCTTCGACTCCACCTCTTTGTCTTTGCTCTTTTTCGGCAGAAACATGACTGGCAGACAGAACCAAAGGTGTGAGTTAGAACTGAAGAAGGTTCTAGAAAATGCATTGTAAACCAGAAGGAGCTGCGTTTCCAGAAGAAACTGCAGGGTTGATGCTGTATCGCTGAATGAAAATGAAACTGAAAGGGTAATAAAAATATAACAAAATAAAGAAATGATGAAAGTTGACCATAAATAAGGTGAAAACAGCACAATAACAACAAAGACATGTTTGTGAAAAATGCCAGAGCCGGGTATCGAACCAGCGAGCTTCTGCACCAAGGATTCCCCATTTATTTCAATGGAGGCAATCTGGAAATATCTGGAAAAAACAAGGATCTGAAGGACCAAAAGTCACAGCTGGACAAAGCTGAAAGAGCTGAACATTTGAATAGCTGAATGGTTAAAATAGATGAAAGATTGTAGGAGGAGTTAAGAGACTAAAAATGGAGGAAGATGCTAGAATAAAGAAAGAGAAACAGGAAAAGATTGGTTGAAGGATTTAAAGCATTCAACCAATGGAAGTTTGGCGGGAAAACAACAGATGGCGTTTCAGAGCCGTTTCCCACCTTTTTTATTCTTCTCTTTTGTCACTACGGTCATGGACATGGTTGGCTGAGGGCTGGGCTCCGGGCCCCCCAGCGGCAGCCTGCTGACCTGCAGCAAGCGAAAATTGCACTTGAGAGTGTTTTTGGAGGAGGAGGAGGAGGAGTCCCGCTTCTCCACGTCTTTCTTCCTCTCCGTCGGAGCCGCCCAGTAGTCCACCTGAAGGCCCATCAGCTCCGGCTGGCTGCTGGAACTGCACAGAAATATGATTTCATCTTGCTGAAAGGAAAGTTTCTGCGTATCTAAAGTCTTATCTGAAAAAGTTTTTCTAAAAGGGAATTTTTTTAAAAGTCAGTTAATAGAATCTGAATTAAGCTTCAAATCATCTTTAAAACTTAATCCATGAACTTATTTTCTTTTAAAGCGTCTTAATCTGATTTTCTTTGTTCAGTCCGACACAAAAACGTCCGTCACTTCAGTTCTGCAGCTGAAGGTCGTGGAGACCCGCAACTTTCTTTGTACCTGTAGGCGCAGAAGCTGGTGTTGACGGACGGAGAGGAGGGCGGCGTGGGCGACGCCTCCTGGAAGGCGGGCGACACCTGCGGAGGGGTGGAGGAGAGCAGGGAGGAGCCCAGAGGAGCTGCGTCGTCAGAGTCTCCTGAGGAGAGAAGAAGCCAACGTTCTCAATTCGGAGAGGCGGAGCCACTTTTCCAGTATGGCGTTGGGGAATCTACATAAACATTTATGGAACCGGACGCACCAAAACTAAGGATGCATCTAACACAAGACTCAGAGACTAAATGCTTTCTGTTTGCACTAAATCAAAGCTGTTCTATGAAAAGAAGTGGGACATTTCCATCAAAGACATGTTTGTTTTGTCCTCTGGTGGTCTCTGGGGTCCAAAGTCTTGCCTGATGCTGCAGATGTTTGTTCCACTATGGCCACTTTCACCATCTGAAGAGCAGAGGAGAAAAAGCAAAAGGAGGAATTATCGCAACAAAAAATGCATCAGGAGTTCAGGAGCAGCTGACTTCTGTCTGTGGCCGTGTCCGAACCCCCCCCCCCCAAAAAAAAAAAAAGACTACCAGCCACTTTAAAGAGCCGCTCTGACCAAAATGCTGTTTTTGGGGCATTTTTCTCATAGATAAAGCAATTTAGACCCAGATTTACATTTCTGAGTATTTCTTTATCCAAATCATTGTGAATCAGGGGGCAGACAGTACAGGTTACTATGGCGACCAATGAGCTTCCTGCTCCGCTCCCTTCTGATGCATCCACTAGCAGAAAACAGCTCCATGAACGTCTTTCTTTTCCTTTCATTGGTGTTTCTCGCGTTCGCCATTTGTCCAGGGTTTCGGTTTCTTTAGGTGAATTCGGTTTTGAGCTGTTCAGAATTTTAACCAGTTTAGGCGTATTTCACGTAGTTTATATGCAAATCTTACACAATTGGGAATGATTTTTTGCGAGATGCATACACACACATGTGTTGTCTTTCAACCTGCTTACCCCGATGAAAGGGATGAATTTCTGACAGGAGTCTTCATCAGGGCTGGAGGGGGGGGTAGCAATCCCAGGAAAAAAAAACACATGAGGAGAGAAAAACAGTTAAGATGCAAAAAAAGACAAAGACTCTGCAGTTCCATAGACTAAGCTTTAGAGGTTAGTAATGTGGGCGTCGTTTCATCGTCCGTGCAGACTGCAGACATGATGCGCATGCGGCGGGGCTTGCTTTTCTCCTGGCTTCATCTACACAGGCGGAGAGCAGAGCATGCAAAATTCTGGCCAAGTTGTAGCTTGAAGAGAGCTTTCCGGCCGCTGCAGACGCAGCCCGAGGCCGGACAGAGGAGGAGGCAGAGGGTCCGGCAGGAAGACGTGGACCAGAAGGGAGAGCATCAACGAGAGACAGCGGTCTACAGCGGGAACTATTTTCCCGGGAACAGCCAACAAAGTAGCTGGGATGAAGCGTTTGGCTGCGTCGCTAGAAATGCCAGACGTTGTTGCTCTTGCCTTGACGTCACCTGCTGCCGCCCCCCCAGGGAAGAAACAGAGAAACTACGGGAAAATAGAGAAGGAAGACACAGTCTGCAGAAGGTAACGTTTACTTTTGCCATCATAGTTTAGAGCAGCCAGAGACCCAGCCAGACATCTGTCTGCCCATCCGCCTGCGAGCATTTATGTTCCTCTCCCCGTCCGTCTGCATGTATTTCTGTCCGTTTGCATGTACTTCTATCCGTCTGCATGTACTTCTATCCGTCTGCATGTACTTCTGTCTGTCTGCATGTATTTCTGTCCGTCTGCATATACTTCTGTCCGTCTGCATGTACTTCTGTCCGTCTGCATATACTTCTGTCCGTCTGCATTTACTTCTGTCAGTCTGCTTTTTATCTGTCCGTCTGCATGTACTTCTGTCTGTCTGCATGTACTTCTGTCTGTCTGCATGTACTTCTGTCCGTCTGCTTTTTATCTGTCCGTCTGCATGTATTTCTGTCCGTCTGCATGTACTTCTGTCCGTCTGCTTTTATCTGTCCGTCTGCATGTATTTCTGTCCGTCTGCATGTACTTCTGTCCGTCTGCTTTTTATCTGTCCGTCTGCATGTACTTCTGTCCGTCTGCATGTATTTCTGTCCGTCTGCATGTACTTCTGTCCGTCTGCTTTTTATCTGTCCGTCTGCATGTACTTCTGTCCGTCTGCATGTATTTCTGTCCGTCTGCATGTACTTCTGTCCGTCTGCTTTTGACTGTCCGTCTGCATGTACTTCTGTCCGTCTGCATGTATTTCTGTCCGTCTGCATGTACTTCTGTCCGTCTGCTTTTTATCTGTCCGTCTGCATGTACTTCTGTCCGTCTGCATGTATTTCTGTCCGTCTGCATGTACTTCTGTCCGTCTGCATGTATTTCTGTCCGTCTGCATGTATTTCTGTTTGTCCGCATGTATTTCTGTCCGTCTGCATGTACTTCTGTCCGTCTGCATGTATTTCTGTCCGTCTGCATGTACTTCTGTCCGTCTGCTTTTGACTGTCCGTCTGCATGTACTTCTGTCCGTCTGCATGTATTTCTGTTCGTCTGCATGTACTTCTGTCTGTCTGCATATACTTCTGTCCGTCTGCATGTACTTCTGTCCGTCTGCTTTTTATCTGTCCGTCTGCATGTACTTCTGTCCGTCTGCTTTTTATCTGTCCGTCTGCATGTACTTCTGTCCGTCTGCATGTATTTCTGTCCGTCTGCATGTACTTCTGTCCGTCTGCTTTTTATCTGTCCGTCTGCATGTACTTCTGTCCGTCTGCTTTTTATCTGTCCGTCTGCATGTACTTCTGTCCGTCTGCATGTATTTCTGTCCGTCTGCATGTACTTCTGTCCGTCTGCTTTTTATCTGTCCGTCTGCATGTACTTCTGTCCGTCTGCATGTATTTCTCTCCGTCTGCATGTACTTCTGTTTTTCTTTTTGGATGTTAAAAAGATTTTTTTTTTTGCAGTTTTCTGTCTTTTGGACTCGCCGTTTCCTGACTTTACTTATTTACAGATTCCTGAACAAATGTTAACATTTCAGAATGTAAATGTAAATCTGACTGTAAAATGTTTACGTAGCTGTTAGAGAGCAGAGCTCTATGTGAGCTCATGGTGCAGCGACCCTCAAACACGTCGTCATGACAACAGAAGGAGCTTCTGTCAACAGAACAGGTCCACGTTTCTGAAATTTGTTTTCCATTTGAAGCTCAAAATGCTGCCAGGACGTCTAATGATGAGACAGAAAATGCCACAAACACAAGATTATTGTGTTTTCCTCCACACAAAAAAACATGGATTGACGTGTTTTAGGACGACCGAAGTCTTTATTACTTCTTTACTTTGAGTTGATCTGTTTTAAGAAAAATGGATCCTTTATTTTTCTTACTTTCTTCGCCTTTTTTGGGTCCAAACTCGATTAAAAAAATACAGATTTGTTTAAAAAAATATAATGAATTTCAACCAAAAGGATCTCATCCATAAATGGTTGATAAATGTATAGAAGGAATTGCAGCTCGCCAGGAGATGGACAGGAGACCTGAGGGGGCGAACCTCCCCTACAGCAGCTGGAATAGGCTCCAGCAACCCAATGACCTCCATGGATGGATGGATGGATGGATGTCTCAGCTCACATTTCATTTATGGTTTCTATGGTCTGTAAAAACATTTTTATCCTTGTTCTACAACATCCTTTGAGTGATTTTCTTTGTTTTGTCTGGATGGATCACAGACAGACAGACAGACAGACAGACAGACAGACAGACAGACAGACAGACGTGATTGGCTGTAAGCAGAATAAAGGGATGAAAAACAGAACAAGGAGAAAGAAATCAGAGGAGAAAATGGGGTTTCTGCCACTTTATCAGCTCATGAAAGTCAGAACTTTATTTAAAACCGATCTCTGATATTTTAGATCAAATTTGGAGTCAAAAATTAATCAGATAAAAACTTCATCAAGAAAAACTTTAAGTTTGAATGTTTTTTTATCTCATTTCAAAGCTGCAGCCAGCAGTTCAACCAAAACCGATTTTAAAAATGATGCACTTCCTTCTCTCTTCCATTCTATTTAAAGCAAAAACGTTCAAGAAATAAACTTCAACGGCACATTACAGAGGAGTTTATATAAATAAACTCCTTGAGTGTCCAAGGATAAGGTTAATTCCCACCTGAACCACTCGGCTACTCTGATTCCAAAAACTCACATCCTAAATGTTTAGAAAATACTGTCAAAATATTAAAATATTCAACATTTCGCAAATGCAAACTTGCAGAACATTTAATTATTTATTTATTTAACCTTTGTTTTCATGCAGATGGTATTAAAATAAGTGCTGAATTGAGCAAAAAAAATGCACATAACTCAAACGTTTATTAAGTTAAGTTTAGTTTTCTTTAATGAAAATTAAAAAAAAAAAAAGTGTCTGACAACAAACGTATGGATGTGACCTTTAACCTTCATGTCAGAGTGTGACATCACAGCAACGAGATATTTTTAAACGCTGTTTTCAAGTCGGCGCAGTCGGAATTTCACAAAAAAATGCCTCCACGCCTCAGACGGCCTTTCTATGGCGTCCAAAGAGGATTTGAATTTACTTATACTTATATGAGTAATAACGACCGAACAAAATTCCAATTAAACTGTTTTCATTTAAGTGACTGTCAGAATGTTAATACGAAGTATTAGGGCCACCATAAAAGGAGAAATATATGCAAACATGTGAGAACAAAGCCGAACAAATAAAAAACAAAATCACAAGTTTATGCTTCAAAAAAAAAAAAAAGCTGCACGGTGGCGCAGTGGTTAGCGCTCTTGCCTCACAGCAAGAAGGCCCCCGGTTCAAGTCCCGGCTGGGGGACATGAAAAAACAGCATCAATGGGGGACTTTTCTGTGTGAAGTTTGCATGTTCTCCCCGTGCATGCGTGGGTTTTCTCCGGGGTCTCCGGCTTCCTCCCACCGTCCAAAAACATGCTTCATAGGTTTATTGGCAACTCTAAATTGTCCCTAGGTGTGAGTGTGAGAGTGAATGGATGTGTGATTGAGGATATTCTACCCTGCGACAGACTGGCGACCAGTCCAGGGTATCCCTTGCCTACGCCCAAGTGGCCGGGATAGGCTCCGGCAACCCCGTGACCCCGAAAGGGAATAAACGGTAAAAGAAGATGAATGAATGCTTCAAAGAATAAAATGTCAGATTTAGCTTTTAAAATGTTTCAAAAAGAAAACAGAACATGACCTGTTTGTTATTTCAGAGAAATCAGACGGACGTCACACTGCTCAAAAATCTCCTTTAAATTTTTCTAAATGTACAACTTTATTTTGGAAAAAATGTGACTTTTTTCTTGTAAAAGTACAACTTTTTACATCTTAAATTTACTTACTTTATTTTAATGACTATAGTCTCATTTATTTTTTTTATTTTAGAGTGGAATACTAATACTATTATAGTATTGAATGGCAGGAGATAAAGTTATAATAATATGAAATAAATTCTTTATTAAACTTTTGGGTTGTTTGTATTTGTTTATTACATGTTTTCTTTATTTTTTTAATGAAAATTTTAAATGTTTTTATCATAAACTCAGATTCTTAAAATTCTTCATCCGGTAAAAAAATAAAACTAACAATGAGGGAAAACGAAGCTTTAATGCTTAATTTAATTTAATATAATTGTGTTTTTTTATGGCATCTTTCTGGGATAAACCTCCTAAAACTCATTTTCAGTTGTAGATCAGGCGGTATAGATCAGACTGTAACCACGGCGACCGTTTTCTCCGTGGTTTTTCTTGGCAGCTGCTGGCTGCAGCCCTGAATGAGCACACGGACGGATGTAAGCAGATCTTTAGGATGTTTTTGGATAAAACGACATTGTTCAGATGAATTTTAGTGGACAGAGTTGCTGTCCTTTCCAGAAAAAACGCTGATAAAGTGGCGACCTTCCACAAACAACGACGTGGTCTGAGGGGAAAAGGACTCCGTGTCACGCATAAATCATCAGGCTACATGAGAAACAAACTCAAATCGACCACAATACCTTACTGCAAAATCAAAATGAAAGCTCTTTTTCCTTCAGAGAAAGAAAAAAATACGACAAGGATAAAACACGTTAATCCCACGCCGGTATGGAGACGCACAGATGACTGGACGAACTGGGCGTCGGCTCAACAGCGTTTAGAGATGGCAGTCTTAGAGAGAGACCGGCTCACCTTTTCTGCTTGTATGTGAGCATGGCCTCGGCGATGGGCAGCTGGTGGGCCCCGTTAGCCCCTATCATGTACTGCGTGACCCGGGACACCACGTCCAGGTTCTCCTGAGCTGCACAGAGAGGGGACATCAACACCCACAACCTGAACACGTCACACCCGGAAGAAAAAGAAGGACTTCCACAGGACAGACCGACAGCAGGAGCCTCCGGCCGGTGGAACAGCTCCCTCCAGGCGGCGTCCTGGAACAGACTGTTGTATCTGCAGTCAATGGTTCCCAGATACTTGGAGACCGGATGCGTTCCTGCGGAGAACGTTCACAGAAGCCACAGCATGGATTATGGATGTTGATGTTTACCGGTGCAGGTACCAAAACTGTTTGGCCTGTGTTCGGGCGCCTGACACTAATTATGACATCACACTATGGTAGCCCCACTTGGACAAACTATGCAGCGTGGAGATCTGACGGGCTCTACATATTTTCCTTTCACATTTTCTTTTGTAACACAAACCTCTTTTCCCTCATAAGTTGTGTCTGACGTTCTTCTTTTTGATGTTTCTAGAGAGATTTTGCCACAACCCACTTAGTAAAAAGATCTGTGGCTGTTAGAAAGAACCTGCTGCTCCACAGAGAGAACCGTGTCTCTGAGCAGAGCCGGACTCGTAGCTTCCTGTTTGCAGGCAGGGGAGGGTGCTTTGTCACGGCGTGCGCTCCGGAGGAACGGACCCTTCTGGGTCCGTTCTGCAAATAATAAAGCACCGGCCGCATAGATTTTAACAATAATCATAACAACATTAAAGGCACGTTTAGAAGATCATCTCACTCCATGTCGGAGCTTTGTTTGTTTACAACAGAACTCATCATTTCTTCTTCTACGATCGTACTGTAATTTGTCCAGACCAATCACCATCTGACACTTCATCGGACCAACGTACAGCCAATCAAATAGTGTGACGTCTTCATTAGTGTCAGGCCCCGAACACAAACAGTTTTGGTACCTACACCATATAGGAACCTGTTTCTGAGGAGAATCTGTTCTATGGCGGAACCAGAATGGCCAGATTTTAAAAAAACAAATCTAACCATCCATCAGCTTTTGAAAGTTGATTCCTCAGAAACCAGCTACATGAGGTTTAGGACACAAGGTTCCTCAAGAGAGCAAATAGAAACCCGGTCAGCCTCGGCTGCAGAACGTTTACCGACCTAAAGGGATGATGAGGAACCTCATGTAGCTGAGCCAGTCCGGCGTTTTGTGGGACAGGTGGTCCACGAAGAGCCGGAGCACAGCGCTGAGGTAGTTCTGCGCTCCTGCCACCGCGACCTTGATGGGAACCGGCGTCTGGGAGTTGCAGTTGCAGCTGAAAACAACAGAGGAGTGAGTGAGGGCGGGGCTGTGGGGCGGGGCAGCGGCACGCCGCAGGACCGACGCCGCTGCAGACTCACAATCTCTGGATGCGAGACACGATGGTGTTGAACGCGGCCTGGATGTCGGCGGTGGTGCACGTACAAACCACCGGGAAGTGGTGGTTCTGCAGCATGTCTGAAAGATACTGGAGCAAACGCAGAGGAGAAAAAAACGTCATTCCGTCACAGAAGCGAGAGCCTTGGGCCTCTGACAGGTGTGCGGACTCACCTGGCCCTGCCAGTCAGACGTGTTGATGAGGATGATGCTGTCAGGAAGCTGGCTGTCTGAGACCAGGATGTGGTTGAGTTGGTCGTAAACCGTCTTTCTCGGAATCTGAGCGAACAAAACGACGATGTTCAGGAAGATTAGGAGAGGGAACTTTTAGTACAGCGTTCGCATGTTTATCCCAGGAGTTCTAAAAATAACCTGTGATAGACCAAATGTGGGAAGTATTCCTCCTTATGTTTTACAAGATGTTCTAAAACTCCTCGCTGCACGCTCCATGCTCTTTTCTCAGACAGACATGAAGATTTTCACAAGATTTTTCCAACATGATCCTAAATTCAGGGCTCCTCCAAGTTTCCTAGAGTTAAATTTAAGACTTGTTAAGGCCACCCGCATTAAAAATGTTAGAAAAATATCTATTTATTGCTTATTGTTACTTCTTTTCTTCTTGTTTGTGGTCTGCATCTTGATACTTCAGCATTTTTCCTTTTATTTATTTATTTTTTTTAACCGCCATGTTGGAGTCGGACGGCGTCTGTGAGCAGTGATTGGTCCGATGCTGCCGGAGTTTCTATGGCAACCACTCTCACCAATCAGGAGTGAGCTTGTTGGAAGGCCACGCCCCTACCACTTAAAAGTGGGCTACAGAAAAATCTGTCAAACGCTTTGAACGGTGGACGTGGGGAGCAGCAGGCTCCTCCTACTTTTACCGGGCCGTCTGATTGGTCAGATGGTAACTTGAATAACTTGAACGACAGAAGAATTATCATTAAAAAATTATGATTATCAAGGAGATGTTAAAAAAAAAAGGTATCAGATCCAGATCGGTTTTTCTGACCAATAGAAGCTGTTTCTTTCTCTATAGAAGTCAATGGGATTTTGCTTGTACTTCCTGTTTAAAACGCCGGGGGGCGGAGTCACTCAGTCCAGTTCTCCTATAGAGTCCATGGATGCGCCTGAATCCTTTCCATACTCACTATATAGCACGTTTACCATTTTCTAGTGTTATCTGAATCTACAATTCCCAAATCAAGTGCCCTAGAAATTTCCCAGAAGTCCCTGGGAAAAACCAATATACATCAATGCTCACTAGATTGACAAATATAGACCACAATGCATTGCGCCAGTTTTCGCAAATAAAAGGTATTTAAATGTATTTTTAAAATAAACCATCAACATTTTTATCTTCAGAAGACAGTGGACTCATAAATAATCGTCACAAAACACTCATATCAGTTAGATTCTAACTTTGTAAAATTGATGACTCCTTATTGGCGTCATCAGCTCTGTCCTCCCACCTGTAGGTGGCAGCGCGTGTCCAGGGAGCGCTCGTTGTCCAGGCTGTTGGCCCTCTCGTTCTGCGGCCTGCTGGGCTGACGCTCCTTCAGCGACGTACTCCTGCCCCGCCTGCCCGTCAGCTTTGGCTCCTGCCTGGAGCAGAGATTCAGAACGCCGTGAAGCTTTCTCTGCAGCTCAGACTAAAAAGTTCTCCTCAAACTACAAACCTGTTGGAGGAAAGGATGAGGGACTCGGTTTTTGTCATTTTGCCACTAGGGGGCAGCCTCTCCAGGAACGTGTCCATGTTGTCCATCTCCAGCTCTGTGGTGGGGGTCACGGCCTCCGGCTGCTCCTGCGGGACACGAAGGTGTTGGAGGAACATCAGGAGCCTGGAGTCCTCAAGCTTCCCGCCTTAAAAACTTCAAACTGAATATGTTTATCTCTATTTCTGCTTCATGACCTTTTCCATCTCCTCCATCATGATAACGTGAAGCTCTACTCACAAAGCCGTTGTTGTCCGACACGCTCTCATCCGGATAGTTGGCTCCGCCGCATTTGCTCTTTTCCAGATCAATCTGGGAAAATGGGATGGAAGAAAAAAACGATTTCCTGGTTGTGAACCAGAGAGAAAGTCCGAGTTTGTTCCAAACCCTCTTGGCAGGAGGAACATTCTGGAGGAACCCGTCATACATGGGGGGGTTCCTGTGACCATGAAAGCTGTATAGCTGGAGCTCAGAACGCCTGGCTGATATCTGCTGATTCCCGTCCACCTTGCTGCAGATTTAACCCCCGGGGGAGTTTGTGGCTGAGGGTCTCACCGGGCTCGGAGGCTCCCGGTGGCTCCGGCTGCTGTGGATGCTGCCGATCTCCGTCTGGGAGCTGGAGAGCGAGAGCCCCTCGAAGTATGGCCTGAAAGAGAAAGGTAATGAAGGGAACGTCCTTGACCCTTGTGATATCTTGTGGGGTCCAGATGACCCCACAAGAAATGTAATTATTATATTATATTAAATATTTAATTCTTAATCGACGATTCAATTTACAATTCAGGATTGCAGTTTGCAAACACATTTTGCAATTAAGAAATTCAATATTAAATCACACCACCGAGCATCGGTGCTACCCGCCCCTCCCCCCCTGATCAAAGGTGCATGTGACAAATTCATCTAAAACTTTTTTTCTGAAAAAAAAAAATTCTGTTGGTTTTATCTCCATAGCAACCATTTTATTTTTTGTTTGCCTGGGGGTGACGAACAGGTCGATGCCATTTTCAGAAGAATCTGCTGAAGTAAATTTTTGGATTTCCTTAGCAACTGAGGTTTTTCATTAACCACGCCCACATTCCTACTAAGTTCACATCATATGTGATATCGTTTCATTCAGCTTTACCTACTTATTCTTGTATTAAACTTTCACAATGTTCAGGTGAAAATTGTGCGAGCAACAGAGGAACGCCCCTTTTGAGAGCTCGCCACGCTAACAGTAACACCTTCTAATTCCTGCCTATTTTCAAACATCATCGCCTCGAGGAAATGTTTGTTTCAAGCTAAAACTCTTTTCCCTAATGTCTTTTTTTCTATCCTCCCTTTGACCCGGTTCTGCTCTCAGGCGCCTCTTCTCCGGTGGACGATCAGAGTCCAGGTTTCGGACCCTCAGAGCTCCTTACTTCAGTTTGGGTTTTGGCGTGCTGAGGACGCTGTCGTCGTCATCCAGTTCTGGCCCGCTGTCGCTGGGGTTCTCAAACTCCACGCTGTCCAGGTCCAGATCCTCCTCCTCCACCTCAGGAGGCGGCTCCGCTGGGTCCTGCTCCGAGTCCAGAACCTTCGTCAGCAGAAGACACAGCTTTGCCTTTCCAGAACCAAACACCCCCTCCTCTGCAGAAACACCCCCTCCTCTGCAGAAACAACCCCCCTCCTCTGCAGAAACACCCCCTCCTCTGCAGAAACACTCACCTCCTCTGAGACCCGGAAGCGCTTCAGGAGCGCCACCACGCGCTGCCTGAAGTTCTGCTGCTGTAACAGAAACACAAGGTGTGGTTGATGGGAGCTCCGGCACGCTCCACCACAGCTTCTCATGAGACCATCATTCTTGTAGACTTGTATTACGGGGGGGTCAAACTCAGTCACACAGGGGGGCGAAATCCAAAACAAGCTTTAGGTTTTGGGCGGAACGAGATGAACATTTACTGAACACACTAAAGGTAAACTTTTAAAACTTTAGAACTGACCTTTTTGAACATAAACTTGAATATAGACATGAATATTGATCCAGAATAAATCAAGTTAAACCTTAAATAATGTATAATATAAAATAACTAATCAGTGGGGTAACTCCAAAAATATTTGCGTTTTCCTTAATTTTGTGCAACACCAACAGTAAAAATCCTCCAAAAAGCCTCAATCCATGGGCAATCCACGACAGCCCGTATGGCCCGTTCCTGAAACTACTCCTGGCCTAAAAGTGCTGATTCAGCAGGAATCGACCGTCATGGCGTCCTTACTCTGGTGATGGACGGAGTCCTCACAATCGACCTGCGCTGCTTCTTCGGCTTTCGGACATCAAATTCGTCGTCTTCGAGGTCCTGAAACATCCAGGAAAAAGTCAAAGACCGTCTTTCCACTCATCAAAGGACTACAGCTGCAGCCAAGACGCTCCTCCAAAGGCCTTTAGACGGCATCCAGGTGGACTCACCTGTCCCTGCACGGCGTCGTCGCTGGCCTCCTGCTCTGAGGAGAAGCTCTCGTACTCCTCCTCTGAGTAGTTGTCTTCAGGAGAACACAAACAGAGAGATCAGACACGCGTCAGGCATTTGGAAAAGATCGTTTGACGGGTTGCCAGGTTCTCAGAATCAGCCGTGCAGAACGGATGAAGCGTGTCGCTGTGAAGGTGAGGAGCCTACAGAGGCAGAACCCACCGGAGCATTTGGTCTTCTGGCCTCCCTGCAGGGCCGCGTCCTCGTGGTCGATGGGCTGACTGGACAGGGAAAAGATCAGGATCTCGGCCACTTTTCCCAGCAGCTCCTTCTGGTTGCTGCAGAGCGGCAGAACCTGGCCACCTTCGGTCGGATGCTGCATCACCTGGAAGGAACGGGAAGAACTTTCCGAGCTCGTCTTCACGCGTCAGACTAACTAATCCGATCTCCTCTGGGGTGTCGGACATGAGAAAAATACTAAAGTCCTGTTTTGTTGAATAATCCAGAGTGGAGAAAAACTCCTCATCTTCTTCTCTGCATTATTTCTTTTCTGCTTTTGCTGCATTTATATCATTGAAGGAATAACATTTTAATTCTCTTTAATTACAGGTTTTCTAACATTTTGTCCATAATTAACGCCGTAGATCCGATTATTTGGCTACTTTGCAGCAGAACTGTTTTAATCTCTTTCCCCTTTTTTATCTAATTTGACTAAATTTGGATTTTCAGCAAATAATATGACATATTTAACAGCATTAATATTTTATCTTATCAATTTAAAAAAAATGAATGACGTAGCATTATTAGGATCACTTTTACATTATTCAGCAATTTTTACATTTTGTGCCAATTTTGTATTTTATTCTTTTAAGCAGTGTTTAAACTTCATTTAACGTAAAAAAAATTGTTGAAGAAAATTGTTTTTCCGTTTTTTTTTTTACTTTCTAAAATTGTTATTTGTGTTTGTTCATATTGAAAGTGTTAAACATTTTGTGCTAAATTTGATTTTTGTTTTGTCACACAGGCTAACTTTACTGAAAGTTTTTTTCATGGTTATTTGCTTTTTAGCCAAGTAAAAAATAAGTTTGTATATTTACTATGTTGTTGTTTTTTGTAAAACACAAATATGGAATAGAAACAAAAGCATCACCCAAAAATGGCGGGAAAAGGCTAACAAGTTTGATTTATTTTTATTTTATTCTTTAGTTATTCGCACATTTTAGATCTGAAGGCATAATACTGTTACCCAAAATTGTTTTGCCTTTTTCATTTAGTATTTATTAGTCATTAAAAGACTTATAATTGTTTAGATTTGAATTATTCTATTTTTCTGATTTTTGGCATTTACATGTAATTTTGCATTTATAGCCTCTTCTAAATGATTGTTTTGTCATTAATTAAATAAACTTAAAAAATGTATTTTCTACACGGAATTTAAGAAGTTTAATTTTTTAAAATAATTATTATAAAAATTCTTTTAGCTTTTATCCCCTTTCAAAAGCACAAAACACCGTTTCTATTTGACATTTTTTAGATTTGTACTCCAGTTTTCCAGACCTTGAACATATTTTTCAGCAAACTTTGTTTTTTATTTTTACTTATTAGAGTTGTTAGGTTACATTTTTTTGACCCAAAACCTAAACCAAGAATTAAATTCTTTACTTTTCTGGATTTAACCTGCGTTTTTCTTTTGTCTTTGGCTGTAAGTTCAGCTCACAGCTTTGTCCCTAATTCCTTCATCGGTTCTTCTCATCTAAACGAGGCGACGTTTCTGCAGAACAAACGGCTTCAATCTTTTTTTTTCATGTCTCATAAACGCAAACCTGAGATTCCTGGTAGGACTCTTCTGTCCACGCGTCCTTGAATAAATGGCGCTCTAGAGATGTACATTTTTTCTGACAGACCCGTCTTTAGTCGGTCCGGTACCTCTGCCATGTCGATGAATCCGACTGCCAGGGTCTTGTAGCCCAGGATGGTCCGGTTCTTGTAGCGTTTCCTCCTCTGGAGCATGATCTGCAGCTTGTTTCCATCCCGTTTTAAAAAGTGAGGGTACTGAGGAGACACCAGCAAAAGGAGACGAGGTCCCGCTGTCAGAAAACGTTCAAATCCACATTTCTACTGACAGTTCTAATGCTGTGAACAGCAAAAATGCTCATCCTGAAACAGGAGACATAAAGGTGAGTCCTTCGTTTAGCCACGTTTCTGGTTTACCTGCAGGGAAAAGGTGAGCGCCAGGTCAGTCTCCACAGACCCACTAGGGGGCAGCACAATCTCATGGGACCTCAAAATGCGTTTGGAGCCCTAAAAGACGGAAATCTCCCCATTATTATCATGTCATATATTCACACAAATGCATATGTACAAAAACAATTTACTATACAAACATAAAGAAACATATGTGGACATTTCTGTACATATAAGTATGTGTACATATGTATAGATACATATAAGTAAATGCAGATTCATCAAAAGTGGGTTGAACATCAGAGAACGGTTTGTATTTATTGAGAAAAAAATTCCAACATTTTACAAAAATACAAAAAAAAAGTGAAATTAGTTCCAAAAAATCTCCCCAAAAATGTTTCTCTGTTCCTATCAATGTATTTATGTTTTAAACAAACAAAGCAGATGAAAGAAACGTAAAGTTATTATTTCATTTTTCCATTTTTAAATGCACTGATTCCCTTTTTTCCATCATTTTCCTGCATCATCGTGTTCTCTGGTGTATAAATGTGCTTCTGCAGCAAACATGTCTCTTCCAGGCGTCTTTTTTTAATCTGCAGATCTGCGTTTTGGGATCACCTGGATTTTGACGGCGATGACCACAGAGATCAGCTCTTTGTCCAGTTCCTTCATGACGAACAGCTTCTTCAGAGTCAAACTGCACACCCTGCAGACACAGAGGACTCACTTTGAAGCGGCAGCGGCGGCTGGTCAGGTCAGTGATCCTGACCTTTTCAGACCCGGTGACAGTGACCCCCCCCACACAATCCTCTACATACAATATTGACGTTTATAGAAAACCTTTAAGTTCGTGGTTTTTAAAGGAAATAAACTTGGAGAAGAAGAAAAAGAAGCGCAAAGCGTTCTGGGAATGCGTCTGGACTCTTCAGAGAATAAACAGAGTTAATGGTGTAAACGTTTAGAATAGCATCGTGAGGCAGAAGTTGATGTTTACCCAGGCACAAGCTGGAAACTGCAGAACACACAGAGACATGGCAACCCGGGAAGGTTCTGATCAACCAGCCGGAAAAACAGGAAATGAATCATTTCAGCGGCTTTTAAAGAAGACTTCACAATAAAGAAAGCTGTAGTCCTTTATTTTTAAGCTGCAAACTGTTTCAGGTTCTTTCCAAACACACTTCGTTTCTGAAGGTTTTACTGAGTACGTGAATAATCTACGTGTCCAGCTGTAATTCAGCGAGCGGTTGAGTTCTGCCGCGCTTTTGGACGTCAAATCAGAGGAAAAATCTTCATTTTACACTTTCAGTAATATAAAGAAGATTGAAAATAAATTTTAAAAAACATGTCAATTGTTATTCAGTTCCAACCTGGATCCGTTTTTACTTTCTCTGGATGCCTGAATGCCCTTTAAAAATCATTCCCCAGCATTCCTCCTGCTGTCTGTCCACTCCAGGCAGCAGAACTCTGCATCCCTTCATCAGGACGAAGGATGAAGGTCTCCGTCTAAACGTCAGGATGCAGGTTCCAAACCCGCAAACCGTTTCACTGCAGTGACTGAAGCACAAAAAGCGGATCCACCTTCAGACTGCAGAACCTCCAGAACCATGGAAGTCACAGACTCTGAAGGAGGTCTTGTTGTTGTTGTGAGGCTGCAGGTCTGTGTGGCAGTGAATTCCAAAAACTTTTGGTTTTCTTATAAACTTAACTACATTTTTATTCTGTTGTGGAAAAGGTAAACCACGGATGTTTGGTTCCAGAAAGTCTCAGAACATCCGGTCCCTTTGATTTCATCCAGAGTCTGTTTTCCTGCTGCCAAAGGCTCACATAACGAGTTTGACGTGTTTTCCTAACGGCCGTTATTTGGATAGCCCAAAGCCAAACGCCTCCTTCATGGACGACCGACCGGCAGAGAAACGTGGAAACGGTTCTCCCAACTTTAGATTAAATCATAGAAAACCCTCCTCTCTGTGTGTGTGTGTCTTTAGGTGTGCCTGTGTGTGGATGATTGTGTTTGTGAATGTATGCATGTGTGTATGGATTTGTATAACAAAACGTGTGTGACTGTGCGTTATTGTGTGCTCATCTTTGCATGTTTGTGTTGGTGTGTGCATGTGTGTGTTGGTGTGTGCATGTGTGTGAATGTGTGTGTTGGTGTGTGCATGTGTGTGTGTGCGTGTGCTGAGGTTTAACAATCCCGTCACGATGTTTTGGGAAACTTCCTGTCGGGTCGGGGGTGAAAGAAGAGTTTTTCTGAAAGAGGCTTTTATTTTGAGGGTTTTTAGGTCCTTTTGTTTTGAAAAGCTCTCTCTTGGCCTTCCACAGTGGATGGAGACTCCAATCCCTCTGGATGACATCAGTGCTGAACTATTCCAGGCCAGAAAAACAAGGCAGTGAGTGACACGCCGCAGCAGAAGAGGCTTTTCACACAGAATTCTGGGTAAACGGCCACAGACAATGAGCTCAATGACCAGCACGCCGTTTTCTCCGCCAACAAACAGAGGAGAGGATTGACCATGAAATCTAACTCCTGTGCGACTCAGCCGTCCCGAGAACAGGAAATGGAAAGGTGAGGCGGCAAACAAAAGACAGCGGCGGCGGTTTGAGTCAAGACCTGTTTGCAGAGCCACAGATTAGGAGGCGGAGCATCAATCAGTAGAAAGGAAGACGGCGAGACTCAGAGCAGAAGAAACAGCGTAAGCAGCCAAATGAAGGCGAGCTTCGTCTGCAGGCCGCCTGCGCAGACGATGCTCAGTTCTGTGTCCTGGCATGTTTGCATTGGTGCCAAACGCACAGCTCCTTCTGCTTCAGCCAAATGCACGGCGGCGGCTGCATGGTGAGAAGCAGCTGAAGGTCAAATGGAACCTGCTGCTTTTTTAGACGTATAAAAATGTCCTCTGCTGCATTTTTGGGTTTTCTGACGTCTGGCTCAAACATGGCGGCATTTGTATCACTTCAATTCAACTTTATTTGTATAGCCTAAATTCACAACAACAGTCGTCTCGATGGGCTTCATATCTGTCATAAAAAAGTTAAACATAAAATCCAAATAATCATGAATACGTAGAATTCAATAGGAAAATACTAAACTGAACTAACAAACTGACTAAACTAAACTGGACATTCCTGCCCTTGGACCCCCCTTCGCGGTAAGTATCGCCAAGAATGGCAACTGAACTGATTTCCTGTGGTTGGAGCCGGAATAAACCATTTTCTACGGGGGGTGGGGGGGTCACACTCACTGACTCCAGTTCTCAGAAACATGCAGGAACACCAGAGGAAACCGTCTGAACGTTCTGCTGTTCCGTCTGGAAGAACCGTCGACGATTGGAACCAAAATGTTCCTGACCCACGTAGAACCGAGCTGGGCTCTTCTCAGATTCCCAGATTCTGCTCTGAACTCAAACCAAAACAAGTCAAATCGTCGCCATGACGACAGCGGATCCAGAATGAGAAGGAAGTGAAGCAGAATTTACTGCTCAGACACAAAAACGGATCAAAGTTATTGCTGAGAGGTTTTCTATTATTCTATTTAAACATAAGGTTAAAAAAATATTCAAGGAAACTTCAAAGAAACACGGAAAAGGTCAAAACATAAAATATTTTTTCCCGCCTTTTTCCGGGTCACAGTTAAAAAATTACATGTTTTTTTTTTCTTAATCTGTCTTGTCTGCATAGATAAAGGTTCAATTAAAAAAGGAAAAATAAATATTTAGCAAAGTTCATATAAAAATACATTGTTATCTCATTGTTGTAACTAAAATAGTACATTACTACCCAGTCTAGTTTTAGGGCAAAGATGTCCTGCCACCATGTTTAATTAGTGACATTAAGAGTGTTGGTCCAATTCCCGGTTCAGAAGCGGAGGCTCAGAAAGTGGATCTGCGGTTTCTCTGCAGGCCTCAGCGTTTGAGGCCCTCGGCTCACATCAGACGCTCCGTCGGCGAGCGCGGCCGGCGAGGACGGATTGGATTTACTTTCATGTTTGAAACCCGAAGTGACACCTGCTGCACATAAAACCACCGACAGCACTCGCATATGCCCCGCCCATGGGAGGAGTCTCGTTTTTCACGACGTATGGAGATCGGAAGCCATGAAAAATGTCTTCTAAATATAGAAATCATGGAAATATTCACTAAACAAGGATGTAAGATAACAAAAAACCCATGAAGGGATTTTTTTATTCCTTTTTCCAAATAAGTCAATCTGAAAACGAGAAAAGAGTCAAACAAACAAAAATACGGTTTTCCGGGTGAACATGGCTGGCTAGAGGTTGTGTCTGTGCTGAGCTCCCGCTACCACCAAGCTTATTAAGCAGCAAAACGGAATTCTGTCAACATTACAACCCAGAATACGTGCCTGTTCATTATCTTAAATACTTCAAGCGTAAAACTTTAAACATTTAACGACGGACAATGTCAAAACAAACTAAAATTCAACCAAAGAAAGTGACGCCCGCCATGACTGCTAGCGCTAGCCAAACGGAGGAGCTGGCAGGAGACCAGATTTCAGCACAGACTTCGGCTCTCATTCGTGAGGTGACCCGAAGCTTTACAGAGATAATGGAGCAGAAATTCTCTAAGCTCTCGGAGACTCTGGAGACAATCTCCTCTACGCTGGAAAGTAATACTACTCGCATTACTGCGGCAGAACAGAGGGTTTCTGATGTGGAGGACACGGTCGCCGAGTTGGCCGGGAGGTTAACCGATGCAGAGAAGAAAATCAAGGCAATGGAGAATGCTTTGGATGACGTGGAGAACAGAAGCAGACGGGAAAACATCCGCATTATCAACCTGAAGGAAGGTACTGAGGGTAAAAACCCCATTCAGTTCTTTGAAAAATGGTTACCCTCACTGCTCGGCTTGGATAAGAGCCCCAATGCTGAAGCCCGTATTAAAGTGGACCGCGCGCACCGCAGCCTGGCGCCCCGCGGTGCGCGCCCGCGACCGGTGATAATTAAGCTCCACAATCCCAGAGACAAGCAGCGGATCATGTCAGCAGTGAAAACGTTGCCCAGGCTTCAATATGAAGGACAACAACTCTTCATACACCAGGATCTTTCTGTAGCGGTTCGGGAGAAAAGGCGCGGCTTCAACGACACCTGCCGGTCCCTGATTGAAAGAGGCATTCGATTTAACATGCGCTACCCAGCTACGCTTGTCATCACACATAACGGCATTGAAAAGAAGTTCACGTCGCCGGGGGCCGCACAAAGCTTCA
This sequence comes from Oryzias latipes, assembly GCF_053564925.1. Taxonomy (NCBI): domain Eukaryota; kingdom Metazoa; phylum Chordata; class Actinopteri; order Beloniformes; family Adrianichthyidae; genus Oryzias; species Oryzias latipes. Next base: position 29,303,243 of record NC_136258.1, read on the forward strand.
TCAACGCTCTAGACTGAAGTAAGATTGAGACTAAGCCGGTTTATGCTTTCTGACTAAAACAAAGTTTAATAACAAGCAATAACTTTGCCTAAACTACACAAGTGCTTACAGATGAGGGTGATGTTTATGTCCATGTGTGCATGCATATATGCATATTTGAGGGAGGGGGGGAAAAAAGGGGTCATAGAACTGTTAATGGGTCCGTGGACTTTGTTTCAGGCATGTGTGAAGGGTTAACTTTTTGTCCTGATTCAATATTATGTTTTATAATTGACAGCATCTAGATTATGTTTTTGCTTGGTGGGGTGGAGGTGGGATAATTATTTTTCCTGTAGAGTGGAGACTGCTTTTGGCTACACCTGGTTCTGTTATACCACCTGTTGGGTGGCTTTTTATGTTGCAAATAGATTTTCTCAAATATTTGCTTTACTACTGACTTATGTTTTGCTGGTTCTGTGTGTTCTTTTTTGGCCATCAAGGAATGATGGTACTGTTCTTTCCAGCACAGCTGACTTGGCGTATTGGTCAACATGGACAGCACATCCCTTTTTTCTCTATGATGGGTTTCAGTTACTCAGGGTTACTTTACTGTATGATGTAACTGTCTGTTTTGCTAATAAGTAACACAAAAATCACAACTCTCAATGTCAAGGGAATTAATCATGTCATTAAGAGGCGAAAAGTCCTGTCTATGCTTAAGAAAGACGGGGTGCAGATTGCATTGTTACAAGAGACCCATCTGACCAACTTGGAACATTTAAAACTGAAACGAGACTGGGTAGGTCAAATTTATTATTCCTCTTTTAACTCTAAAAGCAGAGGTGTGGCAATATTAATCCATAAAAATTTAGCTTTAACTGTGGATAAAGTGATACAGCACGCAGATGGCCGTTACATCTTGGTTACAGGTCTGTTATATGGAGAAAAAATCCTATTAGGGAGTGTTTATGCACCTAACACCTTTGATAGCTCGTTTTACTCAAAATTTTTGGCAGAAGTCAGCTCAGTATCTTCAACTCACATACTAATTGGCGGTGACTTTAATTGTGGATTAACACCCAGCACAGATTATAATCCACCTAAAACTCAGGCACCCTCAAGAATGACAAGGGCTACAGTTGAACTGTGCTCAGATCTGGGTCTTTTTGATGCCTGGAGAATCTGTAACCCACGTACTAAAGATTTCACCTTCTTTTCACGCCCTCATCACTCTTTCTCTAGGATTGACTTTTTATTTGTTTCGAGATCAGTCCTGGATAGAACCCGGGTATGCTCAATCAATCCGTGTGTTCTTTCAGACCACTCATCGGTATCAATGGAATTTTTACCACCCTATCTTGACCCTTTATCCAGACATTGGCGTTTAAATCCAACTCTCCTTAATGATCCTTTATTTGTTAAATATTTAGAGGACCAGTGGAAGCTTTACATCTCCAAAAATGACCTACCTGAGGTCAGTGCCTCCACTCTATGGGAAGCAGGTAAAGCATATCTCAGAGGCTCCATCATCTCTTATACTGCAGCAAAAAAGAAAAAAACCCTGGCCAGACAGTTAGAACTTGAACAACTCATTGCTACTCTAGAGAGGGATTTTAAACAGTCCCGTGCCATAGTGGTGCTCGGAAAACTCGATGCTGCTAGATCAGCTCTGGACCAACTACTGACTCAGAATGCACAAACGGCAATATTCTATGCAAAACACAGACTATTTGATTCAGGTAATAAACCAGGACGCCTTCTTGCCCGACTGGCACAAGGGAAAAACAGATCCTATCTGATATCTTCCCTCAAAGACAAAAAAAACAACCTGCACTATGAAACCAAACAAATAAGTAAAATCTTAAAAGAATATTTTCAAGAACTGTACTCTTCCGAATATCAAGAAGCTGTCAGCCCCCCTGAAGACTTTCTTGACCATATTAATCTTCCAACAGTATCTGAACAAGACAGATCAGACCTTTGCAGACCTATAAAGACTCAGGAGGTCATAGAGGCAATTAAATCTTTAAAGGCTGGAAAGGCCCCTGGCCCAGACGGATTTGGGGCTGATTTTTACAAAAAAATGGCCAAACATATTGCACAACCATTATTAAATATGTATTTGGAAGCCTTTAGGCGGGACTCGCTCCCACCCACAATGAATCTTGCCCACATTACCCTAATTCTGAAAGAAAACAGACCTCCAGATCTATGTACCTCCTATAGACCAATCAGTCTGCTTGGTGTTGACTGTAAAATTTTATCAAAAATCTTGGCGAGGAGACTAGAGGGGGTTCTGCCATCACTGGTGAAGTCTGACCAGACAGGATTTATCAAGGGCAGATACTCCCACTCAAATGTACGTCGCCTTTTAAATGTTCTGCAATTTTCACAAAACACAAACTACAGGGCTTTAGCAATCTCATTAGATGCCGAGAAGGCGTTTGACCGGGTGGAGTGGGAGTACCTATTCAAGATTCTTGACAGGTTTGGTTTGGGTTCTGAATTTGGTCGGTGGGTGAAATTACTATACAGGGCACCAGCTGCAAGGATACTGGTTAACGGTTCAGTTTCTGACATGTTTCCCCTGGGCAGGGGAACACGTCAGGGATGCCCGCTGTCCCCCTTATTATTTGCGCTTGCATTGGAGCCATTAGCGGAAGCCATAAGAACCAATCCTAAGATTTCCGGGGTCAAATTAGGAGTTACGGAGTACAAAATCTCCCTGTATGCCGATGACGTGCTATTATTTCTTACTAACCCAGTGACATCGATCCCAGTGTTAACCGCAATTATTGGCAAATTTGGTCAGCTCTCCGGGTATAAAATTAATTTTGATAAATCTGAAGCTTTGTTCTTGGGGGATCAAAAACAGTGGGTTCCTCCATTAGACTTTCCATTTAGGCGGTCAAGCACTGGCTTTACCTATTTGGGTATCAGAGTTAGTGCAAATATTGCTGAACTATACAAATTAAATTTTGGTCCAGTTCTGGCCTCGGTGAAAAGGGACCTTAATAGGTGGTTTGACCTCCCATTGTCGTGGCTAGGTAGAATAAGTTTGATAAAAATGAATATTCTGCCTAGGGTACTATATCCTATGCAAATGTTACCTCTCAAAATTAATAGGAAAACATTCTCAGAACTGGAGAAATGCTTATCTAAGTTTATCTGGCATGGGAAGAAACCTAGATTGAAAATTAGGACTTTACAACTGCCATATGAGAGGGGGGGTCAGGCTCTTCCTAATTTTTTATTTTATTTCTGGGCTTGTCATGCACGAATAGTGTCGGGGTGGTTACACGCTTTTTTACATCAGGGGGAGTTAGCTGTGGACAGTTGGTGTTGTGACCCATTGTCACCTCTCAGTCTCTTATTCACAGATGTAGTTGGTCTCCCAGTTGAGGTTAAGAACAATAATGTTATGCTCACTACAATTAAGGTTTGGCGTGACATTGTGACTTTTTGTGGACGAAGGAAGTTTTCTAGTGCAATGCAACCTCTAATTAAAAATAAAGCTTTCCCACCAGGTATAAGCTTTAGTATATATGACCAATGGTACACTAAGGGCTTAAGATTTGTAAGTAACCTTTTTGAAAAAGGTGATTTTATGTCTTTTAGACAAATTCAAAGTAAATATAATATCCCACAGAAACACTTTTTTGGCTTTCTCCAAGTGAGACACTTTGTAAAATCATCTCTCACCTTTCCAGCTGATCAACCTATATTGAATTCCCTTGAAAACTTCCTTATTAAAGTTAATGACGATGCCACAACCAAAAAGAACTTTATTTCACTTTTTCACGAACAATTAATGCTTTTAAACCCCCTCTCAACTGGAGGAACTAGGATTCTTTGGAGCCGGGATTTGGGAGTGGAGCTCAGTAGTAAAACGTGGTCTAAAGCTTTTGTATCTGCCAAGACAGTATTCACCTGCAACAGACTTAGAGAAAATCAATATAGAATTCTGCACAGACTTCAATACACTCCAGAGCTTCTGCATAGATTAAATCCTCAATCTTCCCCTCTTTGTATAAAATGTAAAACTGGTTTAGGAACATACTATCACTGCATCTGGCAATGTCCTTTGATCATTAGATTCTGGAAAAATATTGTAACAGAAGTCAGTTGTATTTTTCATAAAACAATCCCTCTGAACCCAGCGTTATTTCTTCTTGGCGTGTCAGTGGAGAGACCACCTCTATCTGGTCAGGAGATGGTTTTATTACAGAAGCTTTTACACCTGGCGAGACGATGCATACTGCTGCAGTGGATTCAGGGACAACCTCCTTCTGTCACACAGTGGTACAGAGAGGCATTCAAAGTTCTTCCTATGGAACGCCTCAGTGCCCTCTTAAAGGGCAACTCTGATGCTTTTTATAAATTATGGAAGCCTCTGCTTGATCATCTTCCTGGTGATTTAGTCAACATTCTTTATAAAGGCAGTCCAAATGTTGTCCTCTGATTGAACTAATGATGACTAGGTTCCCCATGACATAATTTATGTCATTATTTATTTACTAGTTGTATGTAACTGGCTGATGTGTTGCCTCCGTGCTGTGACTTTGTGGTGCTGGAAATGTTCTTGTTTTTTATTTTATTTTATTTTTATTTTATTTTTAATGTTTTTTCTTCTCTCTTGTTTCTGTTTATTTTTCTCAAAATAACAATAAAAAATGTTAATACTAAAAACAAACAAAAATACATAAATATGCAAAAGAGATATGAGGGAATTTAAAGGAGGGAAATTTAAATATTTAGATTTTAAAAATTAGAGAGAGCAAAACTACAAACTTTAAAGAAAAAAACAACAAAAAAAGCAGATTAAACAAATAAAAGATCCGAGAACATAAAATGGAGACGGATTGAGCACCGACAGAAAAACGACATGAGCCTAAAAGATAATCATAAATAAAATAGTAAAAGAGAAATACAAAAAGCAAGAAAATGTTGCAGAACACTTCACATATCACATATTTTAGGCATTTCTTTACTAAAAGTGTTTTTTTGCATTAATTTTTTTTGGATCGGGGGCTTTTTAATATTCACGCAGATATTCTGTCAGTTTCTGGCTCCTTAAAAGGTTCGGTGCTGCAGAATCTGTCGGTTCTGATCCGACTGGACCACATTGTCAGTCTCTGCAGTGAGGAGAGCCGGAGGGATCAAACTCTACGGTTAAACTCAATTTCCAGCGTTTATCCACTCTCTCTTCACTGGTTCTGTTTTCAATTGGATTATTCTGAGATCAAATTGGCTTAAATTGGAAGGACCGGCAGGAGAGTCCATGATGGAGCTGGAGGTTCCCCCGCAGACGGAGGGGGGCGGATGGGCGAGATGACGACGAAAGCCGGTGAGACGCTCCACCACAGCTCGGCGCGTGAGGTCCAAATATGTGCGGTCTTCTCGTCTGTGGGGAAATATATTGCAGAACTAACCTCGGCAGCGGGGTTGTCATGGTTACGTCCAGCTCCAGCTGACAGTTATCCGTCTGCACGTGAAGGATCAGCAAGGAGGTTACCACGGCAACGGCGCTGAGCCGCTAGATGAAAAACGATGGATTTCATTTCATCCTCAGACCTGGCCTCCGCGAACGTCTGGATCGACCTCCGTCCTCTGGTGTTCCACGTGTGAGGTTCTCCTGCGGCTCCTGACCCCCCCGTGGGGGTCACACGGCTGACCCGAACCCAAACACCTCCCGGGGTTCTGGAACTCCTCAGTCCTCCGCAGCTGGAGTTCTTGGGTGTCAGAGGCGGTGAGGAACATGAGATCTTCCCACGGCTCCTCAGCTGGAGACCTTTGAGCGGCGACGTTCTGCTCCGGCTTCATTCCACACATCTGGAGGGTCCGTCGCTACGGGAACCGTGTCACAGACGTATGAAGTGTCTTTAGCTCTGCGGTGTAAATGTGGCCTTGGAACTGTCAGGAACATGCAATCATCTCAGATTCTAGAAGCTTCAGGTGAAAAAAAGTGAAGGTTCATGAAGACAAGCAGGAGGCTGAAGAGGAGAACGTTTTCCTTCGCCACGGACTCAAACCCTGCCGGTTAGGTTCCCACTCCTCCTGCTGGTTCCTGCAGAACGTCTCACATGTTCTTCACGTGTTTCACATTCATTTCCTCTTTTCCGTCTTATCTGCAGCTCAGAGGGCGCAGGCTGAAAGGAGATCTTCCTGCATGCTAAGACATTTGGGGGAGGGGGGTGGGGGGGTTATTTCGGACAGGGCCGGTAACCTGAGATTGAGCGTTACATCACATTCCAGCTGCTTGAACATTCTAAACACTCACACGGCGTGCTCTGCCTCCCAGACATGCCTGACTCCGCCCCCTTTCCTGCTGGTTGCAGGAGTCCTGTCCTCCTCTTCCTCCTTCCTGAACACCTCTGGCTTTGCGATGCAAACTGACAGCAGGACGGGCGAGGAGAACACGGAGCCCACAGCGGCTGTGAGGAAACAGATGGATTCAGCCGCCGTCCCGACGGCGTTTACGGACGACAGATCGACGCCAGAGCAGAAACCCAAGCTTCAGATGGAGGAGAAGACCCCCCTCCCACTGAGGTTCTCCTCCCCTGACATGGTGATTACAGTCGGTTGAAGCACCGGAGCAGAGGGGGCTCTAATGGGGGGGAACCGACGCCCGTGGTTCTGTTGATTAACGGAAAGAAGAAGAAAAAACGCCAAAGAATGTTGACAAGTTTACGAGATTTTAATATAAAGGTGTTTTAAAACTGTTGGCATGTAAAAAAAACTATCAAATTAGGGATCAAAGGTGGAGAAAAACTGTTGTTCATGGAGGAAAAAGCCACGATCCTCAGCGAAACAAACCAGAAATCGGAACCCAAAGAACCTCCAATGACACCAAAGGTCGACTCCAGGGTCAAAGCACATCAGAGTCAAACATCAGGAGACGCTGGAGCCAAAGTGGAGACAACGGAGGAAAAGACCGGAATCCCCCACAATGCATTTCAGCGAGTATTTTGGACGAAGGAGAACAAACGCTGAAACTTTGAGGGAACTCTTTGTTCACAGAAATGCAGCTCTCTCTTCGAGGAGAGAGGACTGCTGTGAGACACGGAGGAGGCTTGCTTATGGTCTGGGCTGCTTTGAAACGTCTGGCTGGAACGGGTCAGTGAGACATTACAGTCACTCTGGAGCCAAACGTGCTTCCAGAGGGTTTCCTCTCGCCCTTCATGCGTCCAAAACACCGGAGGGATCTGCAACGTCCTCCTGTGAGCCCAGAGGAACCCGGAGACGATCGTGTGGAGTAGATCCAACGGATCCAGATCCAACGGGACTCGATTTTGTGCCGATAAGACCAGAAGAGACTTCTTTTACGATTCAAATGTTTGGAGATCCAGAGAACCCGAGGAGGAAGACGAGCCTTCAGAGCAGAAAGAGATGATCCTCAGTGAGACCGGACCGGCGCACGGAACCGGTTCTGTTCTGCGGAGACTCTTATCTAAATGACAGTGATAATGTAAAGTGTGTCAATTCAGCCGACGGTTAATCGTGGGACGGATTTGTTCCAAAGTTAATAAAAGCAAAAGGCGCAGACAGGAAGCACAAAAACGGACATCCTATTAGTAAAGAGCAGCAGCGGGGATTAATGTGACAGAATGGGAGCACGCATGCAGGTGAGCAGGATTTTAACGCCACATTCAGTCCGGTTGCTTCATTTTTGAGTCAATAACACTGAGATTTCTCTGTTTTAGGTGATGTGAAGCTTTTATTTTGAAAGGGCTCCTCCATTTAATTATTTTTTCTGCCAAAGACGGAAACAGCAGCGTCTGCGTTTAAGATCACAAATATGATTTTCATCTACAGTTCAGGGTTTTATTCCTCTGACTCCCTTGTTAATCTGTCACAGGGACTTTTCGCAGCCCAATCCCTAATCTCTGCGTCTCATCTGGGAAAACGCTCAGCTGCTGAGTCAGCTTGAAAAGAAAAGCCTGCGGTTTAAATAGGACACTTCTGCTTGCCTCCTGTGGGATGGTGGGTGGGGGGGGTCCTGCTGGACCGATACCTGGCCTGCCGGGTTCAAACTGTCTACAAACCTGCAGGACGCTGCACGTTTGGGAGGGAGAAAGGGGAAAAGGGGGGCTTCAGAACGACATAAATATTACATTTACTTTTAAACGTGAGAGTAAACCTTTTAGACTAAATGTTTTGGGACAACGTTAAGGTGAAAACGTGACGGATGGACAAACATGTTACGGTTTCAGGCGACATCAGTTACTGCATGAGATGTCATGAAAGTGGTCAAAGTAACTCATTACTACCAGAGTATCACCAGTTTCTCTCTTTATTCTAGTATTTTCCACCAGCTTTACTCCTTCATTTTTCAGCTATTTCAACCATCCAACTATTCAAATGTTCAGCTCTTTCAGCTTTTTCTAGTTCTGTCTTTTGGTTCTTTAAATCCTTTACATTTTCAAGATTTTCCACGATTTCTGTCTCCATTGAAATAAATGGGGAATCCTTGGAGTAGAAGCTCGCTGGTTCGATACCCGGCTCTGGCATTTTTCACAGAAATATCTTTTCTGTTATTGTGCTGTTTTCACTTTATTTATGCTCAACTTTGATCTTTTCTATATTTAATTATTTTTGCCAATTCTTACCCTTTAAGTTTCATTTTCATTTAACGATATAGCATTGAACCGTATATTTTCTTCTGGAAATGCAGCTCCTTCTAGTTTCCAGAAGGGATTCGATTCCATTCCAGTTTGAATTGACACGGTTTATGCATATTTGTGTAGAAATACAATTATAATCTATGTATGATATTCATATTAATCTGATACAGTTCACATTGTGTTGAATGTATTTAGTGAAATAATAATCATTTACAGCATACAGCTCCAAACAAAAATGTACAGATCATTAACATTGTAAAGGCTGTAAACTAACTCATATTACAAAATTAAATGTTCTGCCTCTCCTGGAGGGCGTTTCAGTTTAGCCACTAGGTGGAGCTCACGCCAAGGCGTTACACGTTATTCCAGAAGATTTGAGCTAAAAAGCGGCGCTTTAGACCACTTTAAAAATGTTTCCTTGAAAGAAAGTTCCTGCCTGCGAGTCTATAAAGCTGTGCATTTAGTCAGCAATGTTTGTTTAGGTCGAACGTTAGCGTTAGCCGTGCTATGGGAAATTCCATTATACGTTAGCATCAAGCTAGCGGACTTAGGCTTTGTGCTGATACGTTTTATGTCACTAGAAAAGGAAAGGCATAAACAATAGATCTCTACTTTTATGGATCAATTGATCTATTAAGCTTAGATCGCTTCAGATCGATTATTTGATTTCATCAAAGGAACAGATTCTCTAAAGTGTGGATGGATGGATGTTTTTATTTTTATGTTTTTTTCTAAATATTTTTAGAAAGAAATAAAAATGTAAACACAAAAAATACAAAACAAAGATACTTAATCCAGGTTCTGGTTATTAATGTTTTGTCTTTGTAATAATATGGTGGTGACTACCCACAATGCAGTGCAACACTGCAGCTGAAAAAAATCTCTTTCAATTTCTAATATTGACTGAAAATAATCAAAATCATCTGCAGATGAGCCAAAACTGTGTCAAAGACACCAAAACGTGAATCAGATCAAAGCAGAGAAGTAAAGTTTCTGACATGCTGCTGCTGCTGGATCTGAACTGGTTGGAAAACCGTCAATCTGTGAATAATAAACGTCTGGAGGCAAAGTCTAAACTCCATCCTGAAGGCCGCTCTCATGAATCAGACGTGCTGCATGAATCTGTGTCAGTAGATCATTAAGCTGTGAGCCCCGGAACAGTGACGGGCGAAGCCTCGGCCTCAAACCCCCCCATCATACGCCTGTAATCATTCCAGGAGGTGATCGGAAAACCTCCACCGGGGGCTGCAGATCATTCAGAGAGAGGAAAACAAGCAGAGAGGACTGCAGGACATTCAAATTCCCTTCATCTGTAAAAGGTTATGTCCTGAGACGCCAGGAGAGACCTGCTTTATTCCGCCATCACTCTGTATTTCCCTAATTAGCTTTAAAGGGAGGAACCGGCATAAAAGGAAGCCGAGCAAACAGGAACCTCGCAGAGAGAAAACAGAACAACATGTTTACCATCAAGGCTGCAGGAAACCAAAAACCTGTCCTGCGACCGCGCTCTCACAGAAGCGCTTTATTTTGAAGGGCAGAAGGTTGGTGAGAACCAAAACCCTCACCAGAAAACAGAACTGAGAGAGCTTGAGCTCCAAAATGCCCATAGGCACTTAGGCAGAGCAAAGACTAACCACCGTGAAGGAGAACAGCTTGGATGTGTCAAAGTCGCCTGGAAGAGATCAGGTGCTGCTGCTTCGTGAAGCTTCATCCATCACAACCTCAAACAGAATTCTGGGAGGAAAGCAGGTGAACCTTAACCTAAAAAAATGACCTAAAAAGATAAACCTAACTGAAGTAAACCTAGCATTCCAACATTTGTGATTAGTTTAGTTATTGTGTTTCTGTTTTTGTCTCTTCTGGCTGAATAAATGGTTTTTGTGTTTTCACTGTTTGTGGAGCCGTTGCGTTCTGTTGCGTTTGTCGTGTTCAATCGCTCAATTAAAAAAGATAGAAAAACTCTGTTCTTCATGCCCACAACTCTTCTTCCTTCATTTATTGGTGGATGGTAAGCCCAATAGGAAGAAGGCTTGCTGGATGGGGCGGGGCTTCTATGCCAAAGGCCTAGATTGCATTGAGAGGAAACTGGACTGGGAGGAGTCAAACCAGCAGACCAACATGGTATAAGACGGATCTGCAGGATCTACTGAGAAATCCACAGAAAAGTCTGACATCTTTGTGTCTAAAATACCAAACTTCACCTTTTGTACCGACGTTTTTAAGTAAAAACAAAACGTATCAAACCGCTCCCACAAGGAGCGAGAGGCGGAGCCTCACAGATCGAGTCGTCTTATATCCCGGTTAGAAAAGTAGCTACGAAAATAGCTCATATTTCATTTTTAAGAATTTCTTTTTTAATATTTCCTCTTGAAATCATAACCATGTCCAGATGAGGAGGCGGCACACACCGGAGCGAATGCAAACGCCACAAACGGCGTCTCCTCATCGTCGACAGAATGATTGAAGCGGTTCTCCAGAGGTTTCTTCATCTACGGTCCGGACCGCTTCATTTGGATCATGAAAGACAAATCCAGAGATGAAAACGTAACGTTTCTGGCAGAGCAGAGGAAATGAAAAACAACCTTATTTTGGAGGCCTGTGCTGCTCTTCATCCGCAGAGACCGGCTGAAGTGTTTGCATTTCATTAGTTCTGTGATGACTCAGACAGGGACGGCGCCGGCTCGCCGTTCTGTGGTCGTGTTTGCCGAGCCTCTGTGGGTCTGACCGTCACGACCCGCCGTTCTTCAGCTGCAGCCTTTGTTCTGAGTCTTTACTGGAGACGAACATGTTCTGGGTTTTTCTCATTCATGAAAATGGATGAGCTGGTACCGCTCGGTCCAATCCAACATTCTGAATGACCGTAAACAAAGCTTTTGGTCCAACAGGCCGTGTGGTTCTGTGACCAGTTGGAGGTTTTCTTTTTTTTCTTTTGGGGGGGGGGGGGTATTTGGAGATGCTCAAACAAAAGCGAAAAACCTCTATGTTTCCAAATATGGGCGAAAAGGCGGGACTAAGACAATTGGTGCATCCCACCCAGAACAGGAGTTCAGAGCTGATAATTAAATGATCGGATGTCAATCAAAAAGCCACACCCCTTTTTAATAAAAATCTTCCTCTTTGACCTCCTGGAGATGAAAAACGGTGATAATTCTCCTCCAGAACAGCCGTTACACGTAACCATAGAGACGTGAATAAAAAGTTTTGCATTTAGTCTGCTGGGTCGGTTCCAGCGGGGTTGTGTAAAAAGACACCTATTGGTGACCTGGTGAACTCACCTGGCTCCAGGTGCTTTGGGTCCTGACCAGCATCACTGAGGAATGGAAAGTTTCCACCTTTTTGGGGGGCGTGGCTTATTTCTTGGATTCTGTTCTGATCTGAAGCACAAAGTTCTGGATCAGAGCTCTGCTGCGACATGATTGACGTGTCTGTGGTTTTCACATCAACGTGAAACTTTCATGAGGTTTCTGACCCCCCGCCCCCCCTCCGTGGGGGACGCTCATCTCTGTTTTCTGGTTCTTCACTGAATCTAACTCTTCACTGGGAGGAGAAAAGCTGCACTTTGGCTGCGGTTTGGTGTTGCATCAGCAGATTTAACCACAAACTTTGACCTCCAGTAACCCCTCCTCCTCCTTCAACAGCCCCCGCCTCCAAAAGATCTCATTTGGTTTCATGTTTGGACCACAAAAAGCCAAACTGAAAATTGTCCTAAAGTTCCTCATCATTTGCTGTGTTCTGCTGGTTTTGACCCGTCGTGCTGCAGCGATCCACTCCGAGGTCAAAGGACCCGTTTGAGTCCGTTCTCTGAACCGAGCTGCTTTCAAACTTATCTGCTAAAACAAACATTTCAGCAACAGGTTGGCGTTCTGCTCCACAGAACTCCCAGAAACCCTTGCGTTTAGCGCCGGCGCTAGCAGTCATGAGGTCACGAAGGCCACATTTGCAGGCTGTGAAGGAACACGTCCAACGTTTGTCCGCCAGCAGATTTTCCAGCCCTGATGTCAGACGGCGTCCATCTGTCCCCCCCAAACATCAGGTTGGTCATGTGACTCTCCTGATGACTACAATATGTGGAACCCCGAAGCTCAGAAGAAAGAGCCTGACCTACATTTCCTCGCCAAGCCTCAAAGAAAAAACTGAAATAGTAACTTCAGCTGGAGCCCCCCCCCCCCCCCCCCCCCCCCCCCTGCAAAACCATGAGACCGCTGAGGAGCATTCAGGAGGGAACCGCAAAATGCATCCAGACCAAAACAGGAACCCAACCAGTCAGCAGCTAAATCTGCAGCTGCAGGGATCTGACCGAACGTTAAGAAACATTTATCCTTGTGTTTAATTTTAGACCAAATCATCTTTAAAATGTAAAAAGACGTTTCTTTGTTCCTATAAAAAATGCTTTAAAGTGTTGCTCAAGATCGGCCTGGAAGACATGAGAACACCAAAGAGAAAGGCAGCAGATAAAAGGAGGACAGAGGAGACCAGAGGACAGAGGAGGACAGAAGAGACCAGAGGACAGAGGAGGACAGAAGAGGACAGAGGAACGCCCCAAAAGCAAAAGGCGAACTCAACCAAACAAAAAAACCCAATTCTGTCCATCGGAGCTCCGCAGGAGGAAGGAGACGTTCCTGCAGGAGGAAGGAGACGTTCCTGCAGGAGGAAGGAGACGTTCCTGCAGGAGGAAGGAGACGTTCCTGCAGGAGCAGTCAGAGTAAATAATCGTGGACGTTTTAATCATGAAGCCTTGTTTTTACCTGAACTAATAAACGAATAAACACCAACGAACTCCCTTCATGAATCCACACAATCACATGTGATGATGTAGATCTGCCACAAAGTTTGACACATCTCTGCCCCCGCTGGCTTGTTTTAGCCCGTTAACCTGATTTACTGCCCCCCCCCCCCCTTTAGTGCTGTAAACAAGGACAAAGTAAACAACGGCCGGTAATCACAGCCATTTCAATCACTTCTGCCGCATTTGGAAAGCAGGTCGGCACAGTTTTCCATGATGAGGCCGTGAACAGATTTATGCTTTAGCAGGAGGGGGGGTCACGTAAAATGTTCTTACTTTACCTTTAAAACAGGTAAGTGTCTTTATTCAAGGCCATAATTCACGGACGCCACATCCCTCTCAGCCGTCTCCATGACAACTGTGTCAAGCAACCAAAAAAGGAGAAATTTTACATCCCAGCAGCGTTTTCATTTCTTTCAAACTAAAGAACGAGTCTCAAACATTTAAATAAATATACAAAACAAGTTTTTCTAAATCTCCGTTAACCTTTCTATCTCCCAAATAAATATCATTTTCTTCCATTTTTAATTTGGAATTCATTTTAAAGAAGCAAAACAGATTTTTCAAATCGATCGCTGGATTCTCTTGTGTTTATTTTCATTTGTGTTTGAAATAAAAGAAAACTGAATTGAAGAATTCACCAAGCGTTCCACTAAAGGGGAGCGTGAGGCTTAGCTTTACCCCACTGAGGGCGTGTTGTTGCCATGGTAATCACCAACACCTGCATGCACCTGGTAGCCACTAAATAGGATTGTTGGCACAGGGAATGATGGGAAAAATGATGACATCATAACAGGAGAAACCATTAAAAAAATGAATGGGGCCAAAATTGTTTATGGACCTTTAGTTTCAGCTACAGATGTAAACTCCTCCTGGGGATTTCAATCTACAGATCATTGGGAAGCTACTTAGGCTGAAATGAGAAGATTGTAGATTTTAAATGCCGTTGGCGTGGCGAGCTCGTAAAAGTGGCGTCCCCCTGAGTTTTTATTATACAAGAATATTGTGAAAATATATCTTATTGATCGTTGGCTCAAGCTGAACAAAAGAATATAACATAAGAAAGGAACGTATTAGGAATGTGGGCGTAGTTGACTAAAAACACTTCGTTGCTAAGGAAATTCAAAAAATTACTTTAGCAGATTCTTCTAAAAGTGGCATAAACCTGTCCGTTACCTCCAGACGACCCAAAGATAAAGTGGTTGCTATGGAGATAAAACCACCGGAAAAGCGGTCATTTTGAAAAGAGTGTTTTGTGTTGTTTTTATGAATATGCGTACAGCTCTGACCACGGCAGCAGAGGCAGAGGGGGGAGAGTGAGGGCTGTGGCTCTCGGGCAATGCGGGAGTCTATAGGGGGCGGAGGCGAGTGGCGCCCGCTGCCCGCACAACGCCACTCACAGCTTCAATTCCATTCATTCATTCCAAACTAAACTGCGTCGCCTTTTAGCTGATTTGGGGTTTTTTGGTAATTCCAAAAGTGGACTTTTTTAAAATGTAATACCTTATATAAATAAATAAATAAAGATTTAAATATTGCCCCAATAGTCTGGTCTCAGTTATTTAGTCATCTGCTGTTTCTGTTTGCACTCGTCGCCTCACAGATGGTCGGTCACATGTTCTCTGCTGCGTTTATTGTCAACAGTTGCTGGTCGCGTTCACTCGCACGCAGACGGCGTGGAGGAGGAGAAAAACGGATGTTTTTTTAGCTTCATCAAAGTCAGAGCAGCCTGGAGACGTAGTGAGAAGTTCCTGCAGTCAGCAGGGGATCGAGATGATGGCCCTGCAGACTCAGCACCTCCTCCAGGAGGCTTGTGTGCTTCAGCTGGAATAAACCCGCCTGAAAGCAGAACTCCTCAGAGACAGAAAACTGGAAAAGAAGCAGGAGAGCGGAACAGGACCGGAACAGAACCGGACTAAACGGGTCTGAAGGCTCATCCAGACGGGGAAAAGAGGTCGTCATGGCGGTCTGGGTGTCCAAAAAGGTACAGATTCTGAACATGACATCATCACATGTGAACGTCTTATCACTGAAGGTGATGGTGGGAGGAGCTGTCCATGCAGTCACGTCCTCCACCTCCTCCAGGTGCAGTGCCCCCAACAGACTCCACCTTTTTAACCCTTCGCTCAGTCTGTCGACCACAGCAAAGAACAAAGTGATGGAGGACCTCCAGCATCTCTTTCCAGACATGGAAGAACCCGAGTGTCACGAAGAACTAAAGCCAACTCTGGACCATCCTGTAGACAAACATGCTGCTGATGCTGACAGGAAGAGGCGGGGCTTCCTCCTCTCTGAAGTCCTCTGCCACCGTCCTCATCTTCATCACGTTCAGCTGCAGGTTCTCCCCGAATCACCTCACAAAGAAGTCTGTCAGTCTGATACAGAACCACTGACTGGAATCACCAACGTGAGTCCAGTTCATGGTGAAAGCATCTCTGGTGATGAATACAACTTTTAAAAAAGACCTACAAAACTATCGCAATAAAAACACAAAATAACCAAAGTTTCAACAACAACAATCTCAGGGACCCGTTTTTGTTTCCTAGCAACAGTTCAGCATCATCTGCATAAAACACGACTGTAAATGAAGGACAACAGAACCGTCAGGGGTCGGTGAAATCCCAATAACAGAACGAGTCCAACT
This sequence comes from Oryzias latipes, assembly GCF_053564925.1. Taxonomy (NCBI): domain Eukaryota; kingdom Metazoa; phylum Chordata; class Actinopteri; order Beloniformes; family Adrianichthyidae; genus Oryzias; species Oryzias latipes. Next base: position 29,319,273 of record NC_136258.1, read on the forward strand.
GTTTCAGGTGAACACAGAACAAGAAACCAGAGGAAGTGGCTTTCTCTTTCAAAATAAAAGCCTCCCTGAAGATGTTCGCAGTGAGGATGAGTGAAGCTTCTCCTTCACCACCAGGACATGTTCTTTCAGGACGGCTGGACTCTAAACGTAGATGTCAGCTCATCAAAGGAGCTTTTTCAGTTCAGCTTCATGTCCCATGAAAAAAAAAACCTCAGTCTGTGGGTCTGATTCACTGATAAATAAATAAAAAAGGCTTTTCGCTGCGATTTTTAACTTGGACTCGGGTCACAATTTTTTTTGACTCCACTAAAGATTTTAATCTGTGAGCTCTGCTGTGGGCTGGACACAATAGTTTGAGCTGATTTTGGTGAATTTTTCCGTAATTGAGTTTTTAACGTTTATAGAAAAGAAAATTCTAAAACCAAAACTTTTGCTGCTTTTCGAAAATGTCGGTGTAGCTGAACATGTCTTAACTGTTTCTATACGATGTCACGTTGTAAGCAGAGCGCCCCCTGGAGGACAGAAAGCTGCTGCCCTGACGGCAAAGATGACAACAATTTGTTTTAGAAACGACACAGTTTTAGGAAAATTCTATCCACACAAGTAAAAATGATGTCAAGTAAAAAAAAGAAATTCTGGTGAAAGTCCATCCTGGACTGCAGGTTCGTTCTGGCTCAACGTGCACGTCACATGACTGAAAATATGAAAATAACTACTACGCCACAACACCTACAGCACTCGTGACATCACAACAGCCCATTCATTCAAACCGAATGTCTTTGCTGCAGTTTGATTGACAGCAATTTAAAAGAAAAAGTACTCAGAAATGCAAAAATGAAATGATTTTTTATTACATTTGTTCTCTTTTATAAGAAAAATGCCACAGGTTCATGTGAAAAACGAAAAAAAAATATTTTATTTTTATATAGTTTTAGGGGGAATTTTTTTTGTTCAGTAGTTTGTTCAAAAAGTACGATAAATGGTGTAAAAATCCACAATCCAGAGACCGTAAACCCACTTTCCCTTACAGAACAAACACAGACGACAAGAAAAAGACACAAAGGGAACAAAGAGCAGCTTTAACTGCCCTCGTTCATCCCACTCTGAATTCCTGCGATGTGATTGTCCCAGCCCGCCAGGGACAAAAAGCCAAGTGTCTCCCCGCAGCTCAAAGCGACATCTCAGCATTCTCGCCTCCAACGGGCGCAAATATGACGGCCTACTGGCTGGCGCTGCCACTCCAGGGCCGCTTCAATCCGCCTCTGTCTCTGAGACCGGCACCATCTGCTGCGGCACTTGACCTCCCGCCTCCGTGCTCTATGCAGAACTTCAAAAATCTCCAGGTGTGTTCTCCTGCTGGGAGGGGCCTCCACACACCTGAGGCGGCTCCTCGTCTGCAGGGATAGGGGGGCAGCCACGAAAAGAGGGGAGCACCTTCTAGGTTCTTCCTCCAAACAGCAGCCGGGCACAGGCTGACACTCTGACAGTCACGGCCCCCCCTCCCCTTCAGCATGAGGGCCCCTCCCTCACCTGCCACAGGTAATTATGGAGCATCAGCACGTGTCCTGAAACCTCTGAGGGGAAACGTGAGACCAGTGCGGCGGCAGCACGTCCCACAGCCTCACAAGGCCGGGCCGCAGCGAGCGGGACGGCGAGGAAACTGCAGCCGGTGGAATCAGGACACCCCCCCCCTGACCGTCAGAGGCTTAAAGGGATGAAACACGAGCAAACGGTTCGTTCCACGCCATTTCAGCGGCTGATGGAGGAAAAAAAAAAAAATCACACCTGAGGTTTGATGGGTCTGATGGAACCCAAAGGTCTTTTGAAAAAGTTCTGTCCAAAGCTTTGAAGTCCCCCTCCGATGAAAATTTTCATGTTTTTTCATATTGAAAACACCACTGGAAACGTGTTTATTAATAAATGTCAGAGGAGGACTTTAACAAATATCATTATTGGCTGAGTAAACTATATTTCAGGCCAAAGCATCGACTGTGTAAGATAACTGAACTGCCCCCCCACCCCCACCCCCCCACAGGAAGTGGTTTATTCCACCTCCAACCAAATGAAGTCAAATCAGTCGCCTCTTTTTTCACAAACCAGATGCCGCTATGTTGGAACCAGACGTCGTCAGTGATCAGCGATTGGTCTGAGTCATCGTTTCTATGGCAACCACTCCCACCAGTCAGGAGTGAGGTTGTTGGAAAGCCACACCCCAACCACTTGAAAGGCGGTCTGCATGAAATCTGTCAAACGTTTGGAGCGTTGGACGCGAGTTTATTACAGAAAATTCAGGCGCCGCCACAGCCTGGCGACCCGTTCAGGGTGAACCCCGCCTTCGCCCAACAGTAGTGGGGTTGGCTCCAGCAACGCCTCGACCCCCGGAAAAAGGTTCAGCAGGTTCAGAATACTGATGGTGGTCACGCCCATGACCTGTTCTTAAATGTTGTGGGCATTTGCGATGTTTTAAGCTGAAATTCTTCACTTACAAGTGTCATAAAATGACATTTTGACGTCTTTACATCATAGAGGATTACGGCTGTGCTTCCGTCAGCCTGATGACCGAAGAACATGAGATGTTCTGCAGGTCCAGACGGCGCCGAAAACTCAGATAGTTCCAACACCTGCTTAACTTTCAGGAGGAAACCACCAACCATCATAACCTATCTCGTCCTCCTCAGGTCTGATGCCGGCGGCCCGGTGGAGGACTGACCTGCAGTTACAGCAGCACTTTATCTGCTTCATCTATTCCTGGAAACAAATTGGTCTTATTTCAGCTGAAAGCCGGCAGCGTCACGTCCATCAAAGGCATTAACCTAAGAGGATAAAGAGAGTTGAGGAAAAAACACACCCCTGTGTTCCAGCAGTAATTAAAGCCTTTTCTCCTCTCCAGCGGCTGACAGCTGCTGACCAAAGACTGACATGGCAGCCTGACCCGCACCAATCAGGACTTGGCTCGGCTTCCACGCGCTGCAGTTTGACGGACATCAGTTCGGTTCTTACCGTCACATCTGAACGCTCCGAGTCACAACAAGCGGTTCCACAGGCCACCAGCCGCCATGTATGAAAGCGTAATATTTCCTCACTTCTGTCTTTGTTTTCATATCAAATTACAAATGAATCAAAGGCATGAATGTTCTGGTTAGAAACAGTTAGAGTACATTTTTTAAATGTCTGCTATCGTTCAAAACCACAGAGACGTCTGTTTGCATCAAACATCCTTACCATGACGCTACGTCAACGTTTGATTTTACAAACGATTTAAAACAGTTTCAATGGAGCCACAATTCAAATTGAGCCTCTTTTTTTTGTCCCAAGTCTCTCACCGGTACGGAGGACTCAGAACGTCCCATTTCAGTCCTGAGGACTAATATTACAGAACGGAAGCTTCGGCAAAGTGCGTTAATTTCTGATCATGCACACTTCAAAGGCCATTAAACTGCTTATACCATGGTCACCTACAAAAGCAATAAATATTATACCAGTTTTTAGTACTTTATTCTTGTTATTTTTTCGGTTTGGATCGCTTTTTTCAATAAAAGCGGATTTTATTAGGTGGTGTTGTCACGGATCAGCCGGCGTGGACCTCGACTGCAGCGTCAAAGGGAAGCGATATCTATGCTGATGATCACGATGTGTTAAATAAAGCATCAGATCAGAGAGAAAGTTCACCTCCAACCGCTTGTTTTGTCCAGATGATGAAGATAAAGTTTGTTTTAAAGAAGCCGGCGCAGTGATACAGAACATTTAGGCTATGTGACCGGAACTAGTTTTTTACGCTGCATTATCCCTGTGGGTTATCACTTTTAAATGCACACCCAGCAGCCAATCAGAATTGAGAATTCACTCGGGCCATGGTGTAATCACGTATGACCAATTTTCATCCGTGCATTAACAGCAAAATGTACATAGTTGCTGTGTAGCACAACTCTAAGATGACATGAGAATTGTAATAAATCAGTAAAGATTAATCATATTATGAAACCTGCGCTCGATATAAGCATAGGACCGATGATAACGTCTGTTACTGTCACTGAGGCTCTTTAGGGCTCAACTGTACACATTAATATTTTTATGCCCCTAATATTCAGAGTCGAGTTACTCAACTGCTTAATATTCATAAAACCTTCAAAAAAAAATCTCTACAGATTATTGAAACATGTTGTCAAACCCAAAGAATAAGAGCAAAAGGACATTTGACAACTTTAAGAACTATTATTACGGCCTGAGTCCCCAAAAAACGGGCCGAGACCAAAATGAATCTCTTCTCTTTTCAGGTCAATCGTACAGAAGAAAAACAACAACAATGAATTTGTCCTGAAATGCAGCAGAAGTGATGCTAAAAAATATTGTTATGAACCAACATCTGACAGAACAGAAAAACTGCATTAAAGCTCTAAACTATAGGAACTGACGTCTATCGGAACCTGGATTAGCTAACGGATGCAACTATGGAGTTCTACTCCTTTACCAAGTACTTTACTGTTGTAACACGGGGTCCCTCTAAGTATTTATGCTATGTACTGACAGTAAAAAGTATCCGTTAGAGACGAAAATGAACACGAAAAAAGGAAATATCCAGTTTGATAGTTGTGCAATCTGATTGGCAGCTGGTAGGAGAAAAAGTGCTGATTGGTGAATCAGTTCGAACAGATTGATTCGGTTGTTACTTCCTGTGTGCGTTTGTCCTCTTATGAGGACCTGAAACAAGTTTCTAAAGTAACAAATCAGTTCATGAGAACCATTTTACAGCTGTAAAATTCTTTTCAATGTGTTCTTACGACATTTTACAGCAGTAAAACTCGTTTTTACAGCAATAAAAATGCTTTTTTGGAAGCTTTAAACATGTTTTTATAGGTTTAAAACCGCCTGTTTGATTTTTTACACACAGACAGATTGGAATTTTTGCAAAAACAAAACATTATTTTACGGCTCTGCAAATTGTTGTTTGCATTTGCAGAATGGATTTCCAGAAGGAGGGGGAGAGTTGTACAGCTGTGAAATACTTTTCAAAGGAAACATTTCCTTGTTTGACGGTTGCAGGGTAAGAATTTGTGTAGTTCTGCAGGCGGGTACTCCAGAAGGCCCGTTTAAACTAGCCTGACTTTAAGCCTTAAATCCGCCTGAACTTGCTTACTCTGGGTATGTCGGTTCCCAAAGACCGGGTATGAGTTAGCATAATTACGCTCCACTTGGTAACCCTGGGTTAATGCACGTGCACAGCAGGTACATAAAGACATTCTCAATGGATCGCCGATTTCTGGAGTCACCATGGAAACGCGTGGAGAAAAAAAGAGAGCGCTATACTTCAGTGAGACGGAGTCTGAGATTAATGACGGGGTATGAAGATTATACGTCCATCAAAAAAGTAACACGGCTGCATCATCAGCAAAAGAAAGAGTTTCTGCTTGGAGAAAAAGAACAGACAAAGTAAACGCACGAATATATATATATATATATTTATATATATATATTTATATATATATATAAATTATCCAACTTAAATTAATTAATTCAATTGGTAATAAGTAATTGAGTTAAATTTATTCAACCTAATTTCTTACGTCTATCCAACTCAATATTCTTTTTACAACTCAAATTTACATATTTATCTATCTAAATGTAATTTTACTCCAATTCAATTAAATGTTTTTCCATCTTAATTAATTGTACTTCTTGAACTCTCATATGTCTAAGTTATAGGCTGCAGATATACTCATTTTTACATTAAAATAAATGAAACGCAGTGAAATCACATCATGACACTATAAACCTTTTCTCAGTCTTTAACATTACACCACTAAGCATTAGGGCTGCTAAATAAACTCATCCTCTTCCTCTCTCTCACTCATGGTGCAGAAAGAATTAAACATAACAGGACAAAATAACTAGACAAAACACAGTAAAACAGCTAAACAACTAAACACATTTGGTCAAAAACCCACACTTAAACCCAAATCCATCCAGACAGGCAAAGGGAATGATATCCCACAATCCCTTGCGGTGCCGATCTAACAGCAGCACCAAAGTTACACCTACTTAATTGAATTAATTTAAATGAAAGCAAAATAACTGTCTGAAAACTATGTGTTATTTTTAAGGTGACCTAACAAAAAAATGATTTATCTTAACTGCAGCAAATAATTAAGTTAGATCAAAGTATAAAGTTTCTCTTTCCAACATCCATATGTGGTCTTATCACCCTCTCACGGTGGAAAAAGTATTATCTGAGCTTCTTCATCCACTAAATCATCTTCAAATGGACACGCCATGCTGCTTCACCTCTCTGAAAACAAACTAACATTGAACTAAACCTGCTCCAGACCAGGTTATGTTCAGAGCATGAGTTGCCATGGCAACTTAACCTACCCTGAAACATACCTCCATTTCTGGAACAGAAAGCTGAGGTTATCAACTTCCTTAACCTCAAACTTATCGCGGGAGCTAGCATAACCTGCTTTCTGGAATACCCCCCTGCTCACTGATGTCAGACAGGAGACACCCTGGGGGACTTTTAAGAACCTTCTTCCACAATTAAAGAGAACGGGTCCCTCACCTGAACCGTCAATACCTGCGTCCGTTTACCTGTTACCTGAGGTCTGGAGGATGAAAAGCTTGATGCCTTCAGAGGAAATGTCCTCATCTCCAAAAATCATCCTCCAGATTAGGCGGTTAGTAAAATCTCGGAAACTTTTGTTTTGAAAAGACTATGTGGCGCGCGCGCTTGTTCAGATGAAAGGACGTCACGTGAAGGTGCGGCTGACGTTCCCGCTCCTGTTCATCATCAGGCCTGAGGAGCCTCAGATGTTCGTGGCTGCTGTGCGTGGATCCCCGCCGCTGCGGGGCCTGCGTGGGCATGCGGCTGGCACGATGACACAGCTCTACCCGGCGGGGCGGGTGGGCAGTTCCGGCAGCTGTGCTGGAAGCGCGCGCAGCCCCGCAGCCGAGCTCACGGCGTCTTACCTCGGGACGCAGTTCGGGGAGGAGCCGTCGATCTCCCAGGTGGCGAACAGGTTCATGGGCACCGGCCTGTTCAGAGCCCCGCTCCCGAAGCTCAGCCGACCGCTCCGCTCCGCCATGGTTCCGGACTGTCCGACACCGAGCTGCGGGTCCGTGCGCGGCAGCACGGGTCCGCTACCAAGAGCGGCGCGTCAGGCGCATGCCTCCGCGCGGTGGGGGTCCGCCGTGCCGGGGAGGGGAGGGGCTGCGGCGCGCGGCGGCGGGGCCAGGGCTTGTTATGCCGACCACGCTGACGGAAGGGAGGGAGGGAGGGGGAGGTCATCACCGGGAGGGGGAGGGGGGGTTAGCACCGGGAGCCTTTATTCATGAAAGGATCGTTTATGTAAGTTTAAGAAACATGACGAGTTAGCGGTGCCGTTTCAAACCCCGCCGATAGGGGCGGTGTGGAACCAATCAGGACTGGCATGCTTGTCCCCGCCCACCATCGCTTACCCAAAAACGTCACGTAAATATTTCACACATTTAAAGCCTGATTTGTAATAAAGACACTCTAATTATAGAGCAAACATACAGACGCAAATGAGAATAAATCCATCCTGACTCTGATTTCTGACGTCATTTCTAACAGCACTACTTTATTTAGCGTCATTGTTTGTTTGTTTTTCAGTTTATTGACAACAACAGAGTGAAGTTTTCAGGGGGAATTGAAATGTGTGAACATAATAATATAAAATATATGAGAAAAGATAACATCAATCCAATTACCTTGGGGGTTTATTCAATTTTGAATTTGTAAAAAAAATCCAAATAAGTTTTAAAGTTGTTTGATGTATTTAGCATCACTGTCTGTAATTCCTGGATTAGGGATATGCTCAGCAACAACATACTGCGAGTAGCATTCCTCAGGATCCAGATTATGGGATTCGATCTTTTCTTGAAAGAATGTAGTCTTGGAAATGCAAACAAAACAGACGCTTGCTTCCAATTAGCTGGATCCTTCCTGATATGGAATCTTTTTTGCGCCAATTTTCTCACCGTTTTGAGAGAAAAACGTCTACAAGTTTGAATTCTTAAACATTTATTTTTTAGTTGAAACAGAAAAAATGACTTGAAACACAAAAAAATGTTTGCAAACAAAACAAGTTTCCGCCGCACACAAACCAGTCTATGAGCTGATGGAAGAATTTTCTGACCAATCAGCATCAACCTGCATGTCCATGTCTGTGATTACATTTGTAACTCGCAGAATATGACTTCACATAAGAGGAAAAAAAACAAAAATTTGCATTTAAAACGTTTAAAATTGACATTTTACACTCAAAATATAATTATTGAGTGTTGCTCTTGGAATAATGGCACAAACACCCCTCCATATTTAAATGCTACTAGCACACAGATAACAAGCCTCTGCTCATAGTTTACTGGATTCAATACTTCCTCAAATTAGTATTTTACTGAAATCTGATTAACAGCAGTCAGGATCCGTCTGCAGAGATGTTTCCTCATTTGAACAGATCAGAGGATTGAAACTGGCGCGTTCAATTCTATCCAGTATGTTGTTCGCTGCTGCCCCCACGTGGCAGAAACCCGCCACAGCAGGCGGCTGAGGGAGTCGACAGCACAATTACAGAGCAGTTCCAGAATATTCTAAAGGATGACGATCAAGAAAACCCACGATAACAATCTCACATGACATTTACTGTTTTAGGCTTTAATCTGATGACTTTAATCCTGATCGATGAATGAAACCTTTGTGTCGTTTTAAACATTAAATCCTTGTGTTGCGATAAAGACAAACATTTTGATGTTTCCCCTGCTGCCCCCCAGGGAAGATCATGTTTCTCTACATGCAGATTTACAGATTAGGAGCTGGATTATCTGAAAGCTTTAATTATAAAAAAAAATTATGAGAGCTTCACTTTGTCTTTAATGAGTGGAGAGAACTTCAAATTTTTCTTAATCTCACATGAATAATCTGATATTAACAGATTCCGTGACACAGATTATAACAGAATCCAACAGCTTCAGGTTTACGAAAGTTTTATTGACTTTACAGCTACAGATTCAGTACTGGACACTCATCTGAAGTTAGAAAAACTAATAAAAAGAAACAAGTTTATCTTCCTTAGTATCAAATTAATAAACATTTACAGACCAGAATATTTCCCAGCATTCCACAGGCTGGAGATGATATAAAGCAAAAAAAAAACTGCTCAAAACGAGGAACAAAAATATATTTTTTTCACAAATCAAAGCTGAAAAATAAATTAGCAGCTGAAACGATCTGAAGCTGAAAGCAGAAACAGAGCAGACGACCCATCAGGCAGCACTGATGCAGGGGGCGGGGCTAAAACAAACGCTCGCATCGTCACATTTATTCCTCTGCAGAAAAACAGAATCACAATGAAAAGCAGAAACCAAAGCCGGGACATTTTCACAACTGGGGGGAATGGAGGTTGTGTCAAAAGGTCACAAACTCCCCCCCCCTCAAAGATAATCAGCCCCTTCAGGCCTCCAACTCTGACCAGGATCTTAGTGTTTGCTGTCTGCCGAGGGCGAGCGGGAGCGCGACCGGGACTGGGACCGGGATCGGGAGCGAGACTGTTTGTTCTGGGCCGGAGAGCGCGAGCCGGACCTGGAGCGGGATCTGGACCTGGAGGGGGATCTGGCTGCAGACTTGCCCCCCCCTGACATCTTCTTCTCTGGGGTGCGGCTGACGGAGCGGGAGCGGCTCCTGGAGCGGCTGCGGCTTCGGGAGCGACTCCTGGAGCGGGAGTAGCTGCGGGAGCGGCTCCTGCTTCTGTGACGAAAACATGTGTTAGCCGCAACGCCACAAAGGCCACAGACCCCCCCCCGTGTGAGAAGAACCCACCTCCTGCTGTCCTCAAAGATCTTAAGTTTGCGCCCGTTCAGCTCCGTTCCATCCAGCTTGGAGATGGCGTTCTTCAGGTCACTGCGGGAGGCAAACTCAACCACCCTGCAGAGCACAACAGCCGTCAGCACGTTGTCATGGACACACCTCCTGAAGGCGGAGCAGGAAGGAGCAGCTCACCCCTCGTTTTTCGTGGGTCTGTGCGCGTCCACAAACGTGACTTCACCTGCTTTTCTCATCAGGTCTTTCAGGTCCTGTTTGGAGGGCAGAAAGCGCGTTTAGCAGCAGACAGAAAGCCGGAGTGTCATTGAGCCTTCTCTCACCTGGAAGGAAGGAAGTCAGAACAAACAGAAAGCATGGCAACCCACATCTGACCTTGACTGTCTGATACGCCCCCCATGTGTGAGCGGAGGCCGTGTAAACACAGAGCCTTCTACACAAAATGCTTTCAGCTGTTTAGTCTTTTTGTTTTGCTTCTTTTTGCCAATAAAAAACTGTTTTGACTTGTTTTTTTGTGCCAGATGAAACCAGATTTCAGAGTAAGAGACAGCCGAGTTTTTACTTTACAAACCCAAACGGGCTTCAGAATTATACAGACCCCCCCCCCCCCCCCCCCCGTTAACAAAACTTTTTTTTAAGACTTGGCTCGGCTGTTACATGATTTTCCCTGTAACCCCTTTAACCCCCCGACCCTGAAAAAACCCCATCACATGAGTTTTATGCTACTTACCGCTCCAAACCCAGCAGACATTAGCATAGAGCCACTTGTCCAAATAGCAAATGGGAACCAATGCAGTGTAAAGCCTCGAGAAAAGCCCTCGAGAAACGCCTCGGCCTTCACCCAGCATCCGGCCTCCTCAAGTAAGGAACCACCAGAGAAAGTAGGGGGTGGAGTGTGTGCCCGACTCAACACCGCCCCCCCAGCTCCATCAGCCACAGACAAAGACCCAAATGGGAGTGTAGGGGACCGTGGATTTGAGGGGGTTTACAGCAGTCGCCAGCCCACAGAACCTCCAGCCTGTGGCTACGGACCTCCTAAGGCTACTGAATCCTGCGCTAGACCACTTTCACCCGCTAGGGGGCCCAGCCAAGACTTTAGACCAGCAGCAACTGCGTGTAAGGAGAGGCACCAAATGAAAACTATTGAGTACAACAGCCAGCAGAGGGCGCTACACACTTGTGACACCCCACAGGAGGGTGTTTACCTTTGATACAAAGGCAGCTGATACAGTAGCTGTTACAAAACACATTTTAACAGTTGTGGTTAGAATGACCAACTGAGGTGAAGACTGACTACTGATATTTTACCAATTTAACAATGCCAGCTACATGTTTGATAGTTATTCTAATCTAAAAAAAATCTGAATTTAGTTAGAGACTATGTTGCTTCTCTTACCTGCCAGCTGATCCGGGAGGACAGATTCTCAACAATGAGCCTGTGTTCTGTCCGCACAGGTGGGCCGTACCTGTGAAACATCAGTGAAAGGGACCACAGATATTAGTGGGGTTTTCTGAGTGTCTGAAGCCCCACACTGTCACAAAAACACCTTTTTCAAAACGGTCTGTTTTTGTCTGCTCCTGATTCTCAACGATTTGAACAAAGAAAAACTCAGAAATGCAACTTTTAGGTTTGACTTAGTTTCAATACGTCCTCCATCACCAGAAAAATGCCACAAGAACATGTTAAAAACACTAAAAACAGGAGACGGAGTCTATCTCACATTGATGACCTCCTTTAAGGACTTCAATGGAAAACAGGTCCCAACCTAAAAACAAATGTTTCCAAATTTGTTTCTCAAAGCCACAAAGTCTTCAAAACTGCTTGACTTTTCTTCCAGAAATACTTTCTATACTGTAATGTTTACTGTGCTCACACACAAGTAGTTTTTTTCTTTTTTAAATCAGAGCTTTTTGAACCTGACATACCTGGATCCAGTGTTGCGGGACTGTCGATAACCCCCACCAAAACGTGCCATACCCGGGGGTCCGCCCCCTCTTCCTCTCCTGGAGCGAGCATGTTCAATAGTAACCCTGACGAAGAGCAGGCAAACACCACAATGAGCTTTTAGTCGATATTATGACCCTAATGTTCCTTCATGTGTTCATGAGGATCGATAGAGTTTTATCTTTTCTTCATAAAATTACTGAAAGAGGGAAGTACTTGCTAGCATTTTGAAAGTATTGCTATAGCAACCTTTACGCAAGCCTCCGGGGGAAAACTCTTTGCTTCTCAGAAACAGAACCTTACCTTTCACTCAACAGCTCTTTGCCATTTAGTTCATAAACTGCATCATCTGCATCTCTGTGGTCATCAAATTCCTAGGGGGAGAAAAAAAATAAACACTTTTAGAAGATCTGAGGAAGGAAAGCAGGAAAAAGTTTCTACCGAAGCCGCCATACGAACCACAAAGCCAAATCCGTTCTTCAGGTTGATCTCCCGGATTCTTCCGTAACCCTTAAAGAACTTCTCCACGTCTCTCTCTCGGGCCTGAGGGCTCAAGCGGCCGATGAAGACGCGACTTCCACTCATGGTATCTGTAGAAAAAAGGGTGAAGATTTAAACACTCTGCTTCCATCTGAAGCTCCTAACATCTTTTGATCCATTTACAAAGTGTCCCCAATGGTCTTTTAATTATGATTATGCCACTTTTAGCCAAATATCAGGAAACCTGTGCCGTTTTCTAGGACATTTTTATTGTAGACCATCTGTTTACATCCTCTCCCACTAGCTTACAGCCCTTCACAACCCTTAACATTGCTAGTGCAACAACAATGGTGTGCAATATCCGGCTGATCCCTGCAGAGATGAGCTAAACAAAGACGTACATGGATCCATTTGTCTACAGGGGGAGGCATCAGAATGGGACCCACCGTCTGTAGCACCTACGTCACTGCTACGGGCTTTTTCAGACGCCATCTTTTTCGTCTGCTCCCGGTTCACAACCATTTGAATAAAGAAAGCTTATATTATTTTTTTTTAAATACATGCTCTCCATTATTGTAAAATTACCAAAAGAACATGTTAAAATCACAAATTTTAAAGAAGTGGGTCTTTAACGCGGAGAAAAACGACAAAACACGAAACTAAAAAGTCTCGAGACACACGAAGTAAAAAAAAAAAAAGACCAAAATATATAAATATATTTCTATTGTTTAATCTTCCAAAGCACTTTTTAAGGATCGATCATTCTGTGGAAAGCTTAGATTTTCGCTTTACATAAACTTTTTTTTTTTGGGGCCTAGTGATCGCGCGCTGTCCTTCACCAGCCAACAAAAACCATTATGTGGCGCAGTCCTTCAACACTAAACATTTAACTCGACAAATGACAATATATGAACAACTACGCGCTGTAATAACCCATTTCTATTGTCGAAAACTAATTTCTATCGTCGAATTTATTCATTTATCTCGAAATATTTGTAGGGGTTTTAGATCCTGCGTCAACGTACGTCTGTTGCCTCGAGGTCGTTGGTTTAGCCGACGCCATTTAGCATTAAAACCTCAAATAACTTCCAACAAAACACAGTAATCCGTAAATCTATCTCTTATATTTTGTTATATTTGCTTACCAATGGTTGCTTTGTCGTGGGTGCGTCTTTACTCGGTTTGTTTTTTAGCAGCAACTAAAAGTAGGTCAAGCTCTGACTGAGAGAAAATGGCGACTGAGCTTTTGGAGCAGGAAATAGGAAACCCCGTTGCTGTTTTGAGCAGCAACGGGGTTGCCAGACAATGGCTCAGTGGTGTAATTGTATCCCTCAAGTGAAACTTTTGTTTTTGTTAATATAGAATGTAAAACAACTGGCTGATACATTATTTTATTAAATTATGAACTTTTTAGAAGAAAAAATAAGACACATGCTTAATCAAATACGTGTTTTTTTGTGGATTAGTTGAAAAACGTTTTAACGTATCTGGCAACCCAGATCTGCGCAAAGCTGTAAATCATGTTGCATTTGCTGTTCCTCGGAATTACTAACTATAACTTTAAAACAGTCATCACAATGTACTTTTCAGCCGTATATTCTGTGTCTTTTTAGCTAAAATTTTATAAATAAATAAATTAAAACATTTACTTTGAAAATATTTAGGTAGATTTTGAACATGTATTTGGAAAAAGACGTACGTTTACTTTATTATACTAGATAGAAAATATAAAAAAAAAAGACTTTGATTTTAGAGCTTTAATCCTTTTGTTTATTTGTGGAAGGCACCCTAATTTCGGATGAAGGAAGGGTAGTAAATCAACTTCAAATGTTCACTTTTAAAAATGGAAAAACAAAACTCAGAACACAAAGTTCCGAGTTTTGTCATCTCGTGAAGGCAGCATTCCTTTAGGACTTTAACTTGCACTGTAAATAGCCCTCCTCTCTGCAGTCCATCCTTGCCTCAGTCATCACAGTATCTTTATGTGCTGTTGAACCCATAACAGGTGGAGTTCCTCTGCCTTCAATGCAAAAATGTCTCGAATTTATTCTAAATAGCAGTTAGGTAATAAAACCTTCAACATTATTCACGAGTTGCCAAAGTCAACAAGAAAATCCGTTTTTTTTTGCTTCACCTTTGCCACACCCTCAACCTTCATTTGAAATTATTACTGAGAGAAGCTCTGGGCAGATTTTTTACCTATAACGGTGAAGTCTGATTAGATTAAATATACACTACGGAGATTAATTTGCTTTTTTCACAAACATAATTGAGTATTGAGTATATTTCAGAGTCAAATTGGCTTCTGGTTGATGATGTGAATCAAATCCACGACAGAAATTAGCAGAGCGGTAAAAGTCTTATTGCGTCCTTGATGAAAATCTAGAGTCAAAATCACAATTTACTGGAAAATTAACTGGTGTTTTTACAAAATATCTTTCAAGCCAGATGTACATTTTGATTTAAGAAATTCTGCGTAATTTTGATCAAACAAACCATTTAGTTGCCTTTAACATGTAAAAGGTGGAATATTTTAAATTGTAAAAACAAAGCGAAGACACTGAACCGGGTCAATTTCTTTAATTATAATCACAATCAGTCTTGAAATGCTTGTAGGTTAGAAAAAGATTGAATACAAGGTTTTCACAGAACAAAAGAAAAAAAACTGTCTGGAAACAGATCTGGGTTTGTAAAACTCAACACTTTTCAGCCCCATTGACTCCAAACTTACCAAAATGTCTTTAGACTAAACCAAAACTGAGTCTGTTTTATGCTCAAAGAGGTTTTAGATTCAATGACAAGATGATTATTTCATTTGCTCAACTGCAGGATGTCAGAGACCAGCAGCAGGAGGTCACGTGACCCTGCTCCAAGAAAAAGCTCGACCTCAGCAGCTTCCTGCTCACCAAACAGTCACTGATTGACTGAAAGCCAGCTCCAGGAATCGATGAAGACACGCCGCCGTTTCTGCTGCTCCACTTCAGAGGCAGATTTCCCTCTGAAACCAAACCTGCACTGAAACAGAGAGCTGTCGTTTTCCAATCATTAAGTTCTGGATTTACATAAAAACTGATTAGAAGCATCAAGACTGGACAAAGAGGTTGAACAAATGAAACGTCACCTTTTAGAGAAACTGGGAGGGAAAATCATATGTAGAGAAATGGTATGGAGAAAAAAAGGAAAATAGTTTTTGAGATGTAAAACTGAAAACCTCCAGCAATTGTTTTAATCTCAAGGGGTCAAATTTGGCCCTCAGTCGTTTTTTTGTTTTTAATTTGCTTTTTTTCAAGGTCACTTTTTATCTATTTTTTATTTTTTTTGGCTGCCATGAATTGCTGCTTCTCAAAATGAACAAACAAAAACCCAATTTGTTTAATAAACTTTAAAAAACCTGAAGAAAATTGTTGTTTGGTTCTTCAGGGTTACAGTTTTAGACCTTTTTCCTGGTTTTAGATATTTGCAGTAGAAACGCCTCCTGTCAGTCGGAGATTTGGGTCAGATTGATGGATTAATAAAGCATTATAGGGTTCAGTTTAAATCTATTTTATCAGAGTTCTGTGCTCCTGTTTGCATTCATATCTGTTAGGATGAGTCCCTGGAAACTTCATGTGGTGTACCTCAGGGTTTAACTCTAGGCCCTTTTTCTATCTACATGCTTCTCTTTGGTCACATCAGCACCATTTGATTGTTACTGTCTGATAACTCAACAAATTCCAAATCTTCCTCAAGTGTTTGGGTCAAATTTCAAAAGCAGAAAGTTATTTGTGTTTGATTCAGACTCAGAGTTGTTCAGTTTCACCACAATCTGGTCATTTCTGCCCAAATCTGATTTGGAAAACCGAACCGTTTATCTTTTGGGGCTACATCAACTGTAACTCTTTCCAGCTCTGAGACTACGTTAAAAACCAAAGTGAAGATTTTACAGCTCATCTTTCAGAAATGTTGTTCTGGCTCCGTCATCCAGACACAGATCGGCTCCTTCCTGATCCAAAGTTCAAGGTCAAACCTAAAGGTCGTGTCACACAGCCGCTATATGTACAGTCTGCTCATTTTCCACGTATGAACTGTTGGTCTTTCGTGATCCACGTGTGATCGACATCATTCATGTGTGATCGACATCATTCATCAGTGTCTGTTGCGTTGGTCGATGTGCACGGACGTCCGTCAGGGATTCAGTCGACGGGTCTTCACGTGAATTCTGTGTTTTACATAGTTTATACACAATTATTATGTAACTCTTATGCAATTGTGTGATTTTTGTGAAATGTATGAACAAATTAGTGTCGGCGACCGTTTGACGTATATCTAACGGACATATCACGCATGAACCACCGATGTATAACTTTTACAGTAGACTGTCTGTGCTATATATCGCGCATTCGGCGCACAGATCACGTTCAAATGACATCATTGACACAAGAATCACATATGAATTGCAGATAAACAGAGCAATAATCACACAGTTCATGTTCTACGTTGGTTTGCGTGTTCTTTGCGTGGTTTTTTCATACTTATGTGGTTTTAACGTGGTTCATTCCTGATACATCTGTGAAAATTTCATGTAAAAACCACAACTTTTCTCATTTTTTCCACATGTGTTCACGCATGACTAATGTTCATCCGTGCAATCTGCGTTAAATTTTTGTAGTGGCTGTGTGACAATGCACTGTGTTTGCCACCAGAACGCCGGCTTTGACCTCCCTGAATAAATGTGCAGCAGACTGTCGATCAGGCCTTTCAGGTCTCTGCCTCATCCTTTGAAATTTAACAACCGGTCACGGTTTTCATTCAAGCTTGTAGTTGTTTTCTGGTTTCGAGGATCCCAGAGGAGGAACCGCAGACGACGCAGAGGACAGTCAAATGTTCCGACAAGTACAGATTTGTTTTGACTTTTACGAAATCATTTTAATCAAAAGGTTTTGATTGAACTTTTCTAAAAACTAGAAACTCTGAAAACATTTGTACCAAGTAAGCTGGATGTTAAAGGAAACTGGGCTTGTAATGAGCAGAAAATACAAAAATCCTCTGACAGAACAAGTAAAAGTTCCCCGTTTCTGTAGAATTCTTTCCTACAAACATCACATTTCAGTGAAATGATACCTGTCAGGCCCAGGTGTTGCTTTTTATCAAGGGTAATTGTTATTTTTAACTAGAAATCAGTCAAATACTGATATGATAGACAGTTTGTTGCACCCCTGCAGACGTCTTTATCAGATCATTTTCTGAGATTTAGAAAAATGCCAGAAAAGAAAAAGAAGTTTTGTGACCTGCAGAACTAAACAGAGACATTATTCTGTCGGGGTGTGAGGATGAAACTGCCTTCAGACCGGGTCACTGCCTTTGAGCAAACGTGATGCATCACATGGTAGAAGAACGTATGACGTTCACGTCATTCTGGGAGAAAACTGGCACTGAACTGGGTTTTTTCTAGTGTGGGGTCAATCGGGGTCAGTTTCAAGTGAATGAAAAACCAGGTTGAAATTTTTTAACAAAAAGTCCACATTGTAAACTTGAAAGAAATATTTTAAATGAGGAAAATTACAGAAACTGTAAACCAAAAATTGTCATCAAATGTAAATAATGTTTTTCTTAACAGCTGCTGTTTTTGCCCTTAGTGTCCAGTGCTGATAATGGAAGGAAGACACAGGCGGCGCCAACAACAGACGCTGATCTTAAGCAGAAATGACGTCACCATCACCTCTGTCAACTGACCTCAATCATTTCCAGGTAGCCAATGGGCTCAAAGCCCCACCCCCTCGAAAAATCACATGGTACAAGAATTCTGAATTGAAACAGTAAATTGAGACTAAAAGCAAAGAAGGAGAAAAACAAAAATTAAAAATATAAAACAGCAGCTATTACTACAAAAAAAAAAAATTCATTTAAATTAGTTTCATGTTTATGGTTTATTTATTTTAGGTTTTCACATTTTTTTCCCCAATTAAAATTATTTTAAGAATTAATTTATTTCCCCAAATTTTCCACGTCTTTCAAAGTTGACCGTGTGTGCAGACGAGTTAAAAACTGTTTTTACTTTTTTCTTTCTGGTTTTTCCTTTACCATAAGCGGATCCGGATTTGACCCCAAACAACTGTGTTAGAAAATAAAATCCCTCTGAATGTCAAAACCAAAACAACCCTGGAAAGGTCAGTTTAGAATGACAGGTCACCGCTAACTGATGAAAGGGTCTTAAATACAGAGGAACCTGTTGAGGCAGTCACAGGGGTCATGGCGGTCACAGGGGTCATAGCGGTCTTGGTTGTCATGGCGGTCATAGCGGTCTTGGGGGTCATGGCGGTCATAGCGGTCTTGGTTGTCATGGCGGTCATGGTTGTCATAGCGGTCTTGGTTGTCATGGCGGTCATGGCGGTCATAGCGGTCTTGGTTGTCATGGCGGTCATGGCGGTCATGGCGGTCATAGCGGTCTTGGTTGTCATGGCGGTCATGGTGGTCACAGGGGTCATAGTGGTGTTGGTTGTCATGGCGGTCGTGGTGGTCATGGGGGTCATGGCGATCACAGGGGTCATAGCAGTCATGATGGTCATGGGGGTCATTTCAGGACTCTCAATTCTGTCTGATAAAAGCCAGGAACCGGATAATGATGAATCATCTAATAAAATGGTTACGGTGGAACAGGGGTGGGGTTATATGAGTTTGCTTCCTTCCACTCCCTTCCAAGCACTATTTATTAATATCTCTAATTATCCTAAGTTTGATTCATCATTGTAGGAATGCATAACTGATGATTTTATTGTGTATTATTCTTATTTGATTGCATGAAAAAAAAACATTTTAAATCAAAATCATAGTGGTCATGGCAGTCATGGAGATCATGGCGGCCATGGCGGTCATGGCTGATATGGCGGTTTTGGGGGGTCATTGCGGTCATGCCATTAATGGCACCATGTCGATCATGGCGGTCATGGCGGTCATAGCGATCATGGGGGTTTCTGCCATTGATGGCGCCATGGGGGACATGGCGTAATGGAGATAATAGCGGTCATGGAGGTCATGTTGGTCATGGAGGTCATGTTGGCCATGGTGATCATGGAGGTGTGTGAAGGGCATGGTGATCATGGCGGTCATGGCAGTCCTGGCGGCCAAGGCGGACATGGCACTCATGGGGGTCATGGCGGTCATGCCATTGATGGCGCCATGGGGGTCGTGGCGGTCATGTTGTCATAGCGGTCATGGTGGCCATGGCACTCATGGGGGTCATGGCGGTCATGCCATTGATGGCGCCATGGGGGTCATAGCAGCAGCAGTGAGTCTGTGGATCTGCGGTTTCCAGCAACCATCTTTAAAAACACAGAGATGATTTGTTTCCGTCATGTTTGAGAACCACTCGGAGATCTGAAAGAACCTCAGCAGGTGGTCGACGGAGGTCGGCGCGGAGCCAGTGATCCACGTCTGAAGCACAGCTGCCTGGTTTGGTCCTGAGCTTTTTAAAGACACATCCAGCACTTTGGCGTGGATCAAGGTGTGAAGGTCGGCGTGAAGAGCCGACTTGCAGGCTGACTGAGGAGGAACCAAACATCTCTGCACCGGGTTTAGAATTTCTCTAAAACATCAAGCAGATTCCTTCTGAAATCTGACTTTTTTTTCATTTCAACAGAAACAAATTTCAGCAAAGAGAAGAATTTTCCAGTGTTTAGTCTCAGGAAGGACCTGAGCTGCTCCTGCAACACGCCACACGTATGGCTTTCTTAACGGGATTTTTTTCTCCCCTTCGGCCGCACAGATTTCAGATCCCCGCAGACTTCCACCTCTAATGGTCTCCGTGGACAGAAGCTTGTCCAGAGCTCAGCGACTGTCGGGGAAATTTCCCTCCAATTAAAAAACGCGAGGAGACGTCTGTGACGCTCTGTCGGGGCTGCAGCTGGGATTTTAGTTCCGTCTCTGGAGACGAGGCAGACGAGAAAATGAAGTCTTGATGACACCAAGAGCTGTGTTTTTTTCTGAATCAAGAAACAAACGAACTGAAGGCCACAAAGAGGTCATGTGACAGGAAACGTCCAGTCAGCGGTGTCCTGGAAACCTCACAGGAGCAGCGGGAACAAGGCGGACGGAGGTTTTCAAAAACTCAAATCTGCGAGATTCGTCGACGCAGTCTGAGCCAAGTTCGGCCCCCAAGCCCCGCCCACATCCTTCAAACAGAAGTTTCTGGCTAAGAGGAGGAACTCCTGCTGTCTGCCTCTCCTCTTGGAGGCCGAACAGGTCGGGCGGGCAAAAGCACTTAGAGGTCATGGGGGAGGTCACACCCTGGTGTGGCGACAGCCAGAGCTGGTAGCAGCGGTGCCGGACGGCGAGGAGGGGTCGTCGTCGCTGGACTCGTTCTGCTCCTCCTTGTGGAGGCCCAGGCTGATGTGGCTCTGCAGGGCGGCGGGGGTCAGCCACTCCTTCGGGAGGCAGCTCTGCAGGAAGGGGATGCAGGAGCTGAAGTATGCCAGTCGGTTGACCCAGCGGGGGATTTCTCGCCCACACAGCAACTGGAGAGGAGGGACACACGACGAAGAGTCAGAACGACTGCAGCGAGCGTTTGCCTCACGCTGAGCTCATCCTGAAGAGCAAAGAACCCCCCCCCCAAAAAAAGACCCAGACAGATAACAGAGGAGCAGCCCCCCCTCCCCTCACACGATACAAACAAAAACCTGAAGTCAGCAAATTCCAACATGGCGACCTCTGAGCTGAAATGTCCCTGAAAGACACAAAACGAGTTCAGACGGTGGTGTGATCCTCAGGGCTTCACTACCAGGAACAAACCATCACACTTCCA
The DNA here is from genome assembly GCF_053564925.1 of Oryzias latipes. Classification (NCBI taxonomy): domain Eukaryota; kingdom Metazoa; phylum Chordata; class Actinopteri; order Beloniformes; family Adrianichthyidae; genus Oryzias; species Oryzias latipes. The sequence continues at coordinate 29,340,303 of NC_136258.1, forward strand.
CCGCATGCCGTTCTCATTGTTTCAGTCCAGGAGATGTTAGAAACTTTCTTTTGTGTCTCAGTCATTAACCGTATCCAAGAACTGGAGCCGCCCCCCCCCCTCCCTCAAGAAGATAGTTTATTCCGGCTCTAACCAAATTAAGTCAATTTTCGTGATCCAAACGGCGCCATGTTGAAGCCAGATAGGGCTGCATGATGAGGAAAACTCATGATTTAAGATATTAGGGATCAATATTGTGAAGATGATTTAACTTGCGAAACATGAACAAATAACAAAACAACTAAAAACATCATTTCTGTTTTTCTACAACAGTTTTGTGTAATTAAGAGTAATTATACTCCAAATGACCTTAGTAGGGTCATTTGCCTCTAAGTGCGATTTGTTGTGCACGCCTAAAGCCAGACAACGTTAGTAAGCAGCGATAGGTCCAAGTTGGTCTGCGTCGTTTCTATGGAAACCACTCTCACCAATCAGGAGTGAGCTTGTTGGAAGGACACACCCCCTACCAATTTAAAGCAGGATACACAAGATGTGTCAATCAAATCTTTTGAAAGTTGGACATGGGAATCAGCAGGCTCCACCTACTTTTATTGAGGCGCCTGATTGGTCAGGTTATAGAACTTGAAATACAGAAAAAAATATCATGAAAAAAATCAGGATTTTCAAAAAAAGGTATCAGAGCCAGAACGGTTCTTCTGACCAATCGCAGCTTTCGCTGGGGGGGGGGGGCACTCAGTCCTGTTCACATATACAGTCAATGGAACATTAGAACTTTAGTGCAGAAGTTTAGTGGCTCATCCAGAGGTTCCTCTGTTTTCTTGTTCCTCAGCAGAGTCTTCCTCCTTCAACTCTGCAGGTTCAAATGTTATTTTTCCATCCACCTGAATCCCTCTTGGGGTCATGGGGTTGCTGGAGCCTACAACAGTTGGGCGAAGAGGCCTCTCACACACACACACACACACACACACACACACACACTCTCACATGCACACTTAATTTAGAGACACCTGAGTGTTTGTACTGTGGAAGGAAACCAGAGAAAAACCCACACAGAAAGGTCCCAGCCGGGATTTGAACCACCCTTCTTGTCGTGAGGGCTAACCACTACACTACTGTTCAGCCCTATTTTCCATTTAGTTTGACTTTTCTCCGTTTTAAAACGTTCTTTCCTTGTTTTGGTGGATCTAAATGTTCCTTCCTGGCTTTTGGGAACAGCTTGGCGGCTGACTCGGACTCCTGTGAGGAAACGTTCAGGACGGTAAAGAAGGCGCGGCACGGCACTGACCTCAGACAGCGAGGACGAGAAATGGTTGCAGTTTTTGTGCATCAGGTGGTAGGCGTTCCCTTTGAACTCCTTCCCGAGCTCCCCCATGATCTTATCCATGTCCTCCTCTGCGAAGTCCGTGGTGCCCAAAACGATGGCCTCCCTGCAGAAGCAGCGGGACATCAGGACAGGTTTCTTCAACGCCACCGCTCACCTGCAGGGACTCGCCGCTCACTTGAATTTGAACGTCTCTCCGAGCTCAGCAGCGTTGCCAGGGTTGATTTCGAAGATGCCGCTGAAGGGGTAAGGGTGGCCCCCGTACGCAAACTCTGACACAGAAAAGCACAGTCAGACTTAATTACTGTGATCACACTCGCCCTCTGTGATTACATCATTAGGCCCGCCGTCGGCGCCGGACGCAGCCACGCATGAACGCGCAGTTGGTTCTGTTCGCTCTTTCCTCAGAGCACGTCCGGCTCCAAGGCCGCCATGGCTCCCACTCAACCCGTCTGGTTTGCATTTCTGTTTTCAAACACCACAGGAACGCAGCACGCGAGCCACGCAGCAAAAAGCTGGTCATGCTATTACAGACACACTTCCACGCTCTGTTTCTGCAGGATTCTATCCGTCAGCGGGCCGGAGGGGAGCGGCCGCCTCACCTCTGCCGTAGATCTCGATGCCCGAGTGGAAAACGCCGATGCCCAGGTTGGAGGTGTACTCATTGATCCAGTACTGCAGGGAGAGGGGCACAGAAAGAGGAGATGGGTAAATCCATGCAGCAGAAGCAGCTCTGCTGCTTCGTCCGAGCACGTTCAAAACCTCAAAACCATCGGAAAAACTGCAGCCAGATGCAAAAAAGTGTTCACACCTTTTAAAGTTGGCAGACCTTCACAGTAAAATATTAAAAACATTTAAGTTTCAGTTATTAAACATGAAGGTTTTCACTTGGAGGAAAAGTCCGAACAAAACCAGGGTCAACACCAGTCCAAGAACAGGAGGACTCATCCAGGAGGTCATGAAAGACGGTCAGACCTCACTGGACTCAGTTCAGGTCAAAGGTCACGATCCAACAGACTGTCATGGATCCATGAGAGTCGTTGCTGAGGAACAGGAACATCTGGAGGATCCACTGGACCTCTGGACTGATTTTCTGATGAGACACAATAGGGACGCCCACAAACACTCTCAGCGTCAGACATGGAGGTGGGAGTGTGATGATGAGGGGAGGCCTAGCCATAAATAGAACCACAAAACTCTGAACTCTTAACAGCTGCAGGTCCACCTCCAGATGTTCAGATCAGAGTCTGGACCTCGATCCGTTTCCTGCACAGACATTCCTGCTGGAATTCTGAATTTAAACAGTTCTGGAAAAGAATGAATTTAGGTTCAATCTAAGGATAAAACATAAACCGAGTGAAGCTTTTCAGGCCAAACGTGATCAGTGAAGGAGGTTCTGAGGAGGACACCTGCTGTTGATGAGTCAGGATGTTCTGTCAGCAGAGCGAGGACCAGAATAGCAGCCCCACAGGCTGCGACAGACGCTCCAACGTGGGTCATATTTCACGGCAGTGAAAGTAAGCAGAACATTACTCCTAAAATAACAGAAATACAAACTTCTGGCTATTTGTAATCTGGGAGGAGAGAAAAAAGTGTTGCAAAAATACAAAACTATTTATCAATGGAAGACTTTTTTTTAAAATAAATATTTTGTGATATGATACAAATTAACAAAGAATTAGGGGTTTTAGGATGGATCCAAGGGGAACGCCACTTTAGGTTATTTTCTATGCTACCAAATAAAAAAATGCTTCACTTGTTCCAGTTATGATACATATTTTCTCAACGATCATTTCTGAAATACTTCATAAAAAGTTGTGGTTTTAATTCCACTATACCTCCACACAAACAGGAGTCAACCAAACAGGATGGTTACATTTTTCCCTCTATATGTTGACATATCTCATTACAGAATATTAAATTACCAGTATAATGTCATGGATGCATCTTTGATGGTGTCTTTTCGTGATCTTTCAGACCCTGTTGGGTAAATTTACCCATCAGTCCAGACTAAACGTGGAAAAGCAACAATGTGGCTCCACCCAACTCCCACTGACACGCCCACTTTCTTCAAACGCTGGAGGAAAAAGCTGCCCCAGCTGTCGCCATTAATAATAAAACACACTTCCTGGCCTGAATGAAAGCGTCTCAGACAGTTAATCTGAAGAAGATGACGCCCCCGTGACGCCCCCCATGTCTCCTGGATGACCACAGAGGGTTTGATGCTTTAAAGAAATGAATTTTGTCCCATGCCTGTAATATCCCATAATCCTTTGGGAGGCTGTGCTTATAGCAGTCGTTTGTTTGAATGTTTGTGTGTGTGTGTGTGGGGGGGGGGGGGGTATACGCAGAGTCAAAACTGTAGTTTGTGTGGATGTCAAATGTTGGGTAGTTAACAACTTTTATTTTGAATCAATGACATCATTACTGATTCATGAATCTCCACGGTCAAAGCCTTCCAGTCCACTTTCCGCTTGATCGGCACTTTTGTCCAGGGGGGGGGGGGCTCACTGACTGATTTGTGGAGACGCTGATGCACATCCGGTCCACACTGACAAAAGTGTAACCACAAGAAGACTAAACACAGGATCAAGTTCCTTCACGTTCATTGTAGAACCAGCAACGTTTCATGATGGATTTATAGGAATCAACTCAGAAATCATCAGATTTTCATCAGAGAACTGATCATCAAAAATGATCAGTTCTCGTTTTAGACCCAAACATCACAGTTTGGTGTCAAACGTCACCAACCTCTTCTCCATTTTTACCTTTGAGACACAGTGAAGATGATTATGAGACTAAAGTTTAAAGTCTATTTTCAAAGCGGGATCCATTTTCATTGGAGTGGATCTTTTAATCAAGTAGTTACAGAAATGTTCACTTTGGTCATAAATCTAACTAAAATTGGTTGTTGCCATGTTTGCTCAAATATATAAAAGGTTTTACATATTTTTGCTTTTATTCATACTAATACTAAAAGAATCCACGGTTCACATGATGAATCCACTGAAATCTTCCATCAACATGAGGGAATCTATTGGTTGAATTCTGTAAATCCTCCAACCCATGTTTTCCTGTTTATCTTTCTTTATTCTAGCATCTTCCACCATTTTTTACCACTTAACTCCTACAATGTTTCAGCTCTTTTAACCATTCCACTTTTTAAATGTTTAGCTTTTTCCAGCTTTGACTTTTGGTCCTTCAAATCTTTGAAATTTTCAAGATTTTCCAGGATTTCCGCCATTGAAACACTCGGGGAATCCTTGGAGTAGAAGCTCGCTGGTTCGATACCCGGCTCTGGCATTTTTCACAAACATATATTTTTGATATCATGCTGTTTTCACTTTATTTATGGCCTACTTTGATCATTTCTTTATTTATTTATTTTGCCAATTATGACCCTTTAAGTTTCATTTTCATTCAGCGATACAGCATCAATCCTGCATTTTCTTCTGGAAATGCAGCTCATAGTTCAAAAGCATTCAAGAAATCTTATACGTGTTATACTTTTTTGATGTTTGTGAAATTAGAAAACGTTCTTATAAGGGGGGGGGGGGGGGGTAAAGAAAATGCTGTGAAAACAATGGGTGACGCCAACCCACTAAGTGGTTGCTAAGAACATGTTTGAGATGAAGTTTAGTGCAGCAGCATGAAAACTGGAACTATCAGTTATCATCCTCAGATAGGAAAAAAGCATTATGGTTGCTATGGAGACAAGCCTTCACAGAGGCGCTAGTCTGGTGTAAAACATAAATAAAGGAGAAAACAAAAGGGATTGATTGAAGTTTTAGCTGTTGTATTATTCTGGAAAAGAGCAGGAGGACAAATAAAAGCTGAAAGTTTTGGTCTGATTGAAGCTCCGAGTTCTTTTGCTCCCAAAAGGTCAGATTTTCATCTTCAGCTGAAAAAGAAGTGCGGGCAGACTCACCATGTCATACACGTTGAGGATGACGGGTTCATTGGCCATGGCTCCGACCGGAGCTGGAGGGGGTCCACCCCTGCAGGCTTCAGCGCCCCCCCAACCCCACACGGAGGAGGTCCTCAGGAACCTCCCGGCGCCGGGAGGAGGCCGCACGGAGGCGGGAAGCTGCTCTGACCGTCCGTGGAGAGGAACGGCAGGAGCATCACATCAGGGCTCAACGGGGCGGGGAGGAGGGGGGGGGGGGGGCGCGGAGCCTACGTTATTTCACGCCCAGGAGGAGTATGGAGTCGGTGCGGGGGCGACCCCCGGTTCCATGGCGGTTAATCCAAGATGACGGTCGGCGCCTCCGGCAGCATCCCCGGCCCGGGTGCTGCTGCTACTGCCGGTCCGAGTCCAAGCTCATTCCGCCGAATCCGACCTCCATGACGTGACGCCCCCCCGCCCAAACCTATGGCAACCCCCCCGGCTGGACGCATCCGAATGCATCCCGGGAAGTCTGTGTGCGTGCGCGTAGTGCGGCGGTGATCCGGTTCTGCCTCTCCGCGGATTACGTCATGGATCTGCCTCCAACAGCTGATGCGAGCACCCCCCCCCCCCCGCCGGATCCAGCCCCTCCATCACCTCCGCGTTACCAACAACCCCCCCCCCCCCCCCGGACTATAGTCTAACAATAAATATACTTGTGTTTAAATTCAAAGCAACAAGGAAAACATTTTATTTCAAAATTACTTTCACACATACATCCGGTTTTAGAGACTTTTCAAAATAAAACTCAAATGTATGGAAGCAATTCTGTCTCTTAATTTAAAAGAAATAAAGTCAACACCAGAAAAGCTTTTTCATTTTCATGAAGCTGCGTCCGTTGACTCAAAAATAAAATGAAAAATCAATCCGCCAAAGGGCTTTTTTTCTTCAAAACTGCTCATTTTGTCACTTAATTAAAATGAAATGGAATTTGACATTTCATGTTCAAAATGTTCTCTAGTTAATGTGTAGCAAAATTCAACTAGAAATATCTAATCTGATATTTTATCTGGATTAACAGCTTTTTCATTTTCACAATGTACCAGAGACAAATGTCAAAGTATGAACTGAAAAATTAAACCAATGGTTTCTTCATTGGGAACATTATGCATTTTCTCTAGCATCTTCTTTCTCTTTCGGCTTTTCCCATCAGGGGTCGCCACAGCGAATCATCCTTTTCCACCTCACTCTATCATGGACATCTTCTACCCTAACATTAGCCAACTTCATGTCCTCTGTTAAGACATCCATGTATCTCCTCTTTGGCCGTCCTCTTGCCCTCCTGCCAGGCAGCTCCATCTCCAACATCCTTCTACCAATATATCCACTATCCCTCCTCTGAACATGTCCAAACCATCTCAGTCTGGCTTCTCTGACTTTGTCGCTAACACAGGCAACATGAGCCGTCCCTCTGATGTACTCGTTCCTTATCCTGTCTAACCTGGTCACTCCTAAGGAGAACCTCAACATCTTCATCTCCGCTACCTCCATCTCAGCCTCTTGTCTCTGTCTCACTGCTACCGTCTCTAACCCATAGAGCAGAGCTGGTCTCACCACTGTCTTGTACACCTTTCCTTTGAGTCTTGCTGGCACTCTTCTGTCACACAACACTCCTGACACTTTCCTCCACCCGCTCCAACCTGCCTGCACTCGCCTCTTCACCTCTTTTCCACACTCCCCATCACACTGAACTGTTGACCCCAAGTACTTAAACTCCTGCACCTTCTTCACCTCAGCCCCCTGTAACCTAACGCTTCTACCTTGATCCTTCTCGTTCAGACACATGTATTCTGTCTTACTACGACTGACCTTCATGCCTCTTCTTTCCAGAGCAAACCTCCACCTCTCTAGCTGTTCCTCCACCTGCTCTCTACTCTCACTGCAAATTACAATGTCATCCGCAAACATCATTGTCCAGGGAGATTCCTGTCTTACCTCGTCTGTCAGCCTGTCCATCAGCATAGCAAACAAAAAAGGACTCAAAGCTGATCCTTGGTGTAGTCCCACCTCCACCTTGAACTCCTCTGTCTGACCTACAGCACATCTCACCACCGTCATACTTCTCTCATACATGTCCTGAACTACTCTGACATACTTCTCTGCCACTCCAGACGACCTCATACAGTACCACAGCTCCTCCCTCGGCACCCTGTCATACGCCTTCTCTAAATCTACGAACACACAATGCAGCTCCTTCTGACCTTCTCTGTACTTTTCCATCAACATTCTCAAAGCAAAAATGGCATCAGTGGTGCTCTTACGGGGCATGAAACCATACTGCTGCTCACAAATCTCCACCTTCTTCCTAAGCCTGGCTTCCACTACTCTTTCCCACAGCTTCATTGTGTGGCTCATCAACTTTATTCCTCTATAGTTGCTGCAGTTCTGCGTGTCACCCTTGTTCTTAAAGATCGGAACCAGAACGCTTCTCCTCCATTCCTCAGGCATCTTCTCACTCTCTAAAATCCTATTGAACAACCTTGTTAGAAATTCCACTGCTGTCTCTCCTAAGCACTTCCATACCTCCACAGGTACGTCATCAGGACCAACGGCCTTTCCGCTCTTCATCCTTTTCAGAGCCTTCCTAACCTCATCCTTTCCAATCTCTGCTACTTCCTGCTCCACAACAACCACATCTTCCTCCCTTCTTTCCCTGTCATTTTCCACGTTCATCAGCTCCTCAAAATACTCCTTCCATCTTTTCTGTACACTCTCCTGGGTTGTTAGCACCTTCCATCTCTGTCCTTAATCACCCTTATCTGTTGCACGTCCTTCCCATCTCTGTCTCTCTGTCTGGCTAGCCTGTACAAGTCCTTCTCTCCTTCCTTTGTGTCTAACCTGTCATATAGCTCATCGTAAGCTTTCTGTTTGGCCTTTGCCACCTCTCTCTTCACTCTACGCTGCGCTTCCTTGTACTCCTGTCTACCTTCCTCAGTCCTTTCTACATCCCACTTCCTTTTAGCCAACCTCTTCCTCTGGACGCATTCCTGTACTTCCTCATTCCACCACCAAGTGTCTTTACCGTCTTTCCTCTTTCCAGATGACACACCTAGCACCTTCCTACCTGTTTCCCTGATAATCTCTGCTGTAGTTTCCCAGTCCTCTGGAAGCTCATCCTGACCACCCAGGACCTGTCTCAACTTCTGCCTAAATTCCTCACAAGTTTCTTCATTCTGTAGCTTCCACCACTTGGTCTTCTTTTCTGTTTTCCCTATCTTCTTCTTCCTGACCTCCAGAGTCATCTAACACACCACCATGCGGTGCTGTCTGGCTACACTCTCTCCTACCACCACTTTGCAGTCATTAACCTCTCTCAAATGACCTCGTCTACATAGGATGTAGTCCACCTGGGTACTCCTACCTCCACTTCTGTATGTCACTCTATGTTCCTCTCTCTTCTGGAAGTAAGTGTTGACTACAGCCATTTCTATCCTCTTTGCAAAGTCCACCACCATCTGTCCCTCCAGATTCCTTTCCTTCACACCAAACCCATCACCTCCTCATCACCTCTGTTGCCCTCACCAACATGCCCATTAAAGTCTGCTCCAATAACAACTCTCTCTCCTCTGGGGATACTCTCTATGACCTCATCCAACTCACTCCAGAATCTCTCCTTCACTTCTAACTCACAGCCAACCTGTGGCGCATACCCACTGACTACATTCACCATCACCCCTTCAATTTCTAACTTTAGGCTCATCATCCTGTCTGAGACTCTTTTCACCTCTAGAACACTGTTTACAAACTCCCCCTTCAGAATCACTCCTACCCCGTTTCTCTTCCTATCAACACCATGATAGAACAGTTTGTATCCTCCTCCAATACTACGTGCCTTGCTGCCCTTCCACCTTGTCTCCTGCACACACAGTACATCTACCTTCCTTCTCTCCATCATGTCTGCCAGCTCTCTGCCTTTCCCTGTCATTGTGCCAACGTTAAGAGTCCCTATTCTCAAACCTATGTTCCTGCCTTTTCCCTTCTCTCTCTGGCCACGGACCCTTCTGCCTCCCCTCTTTCTTCGACCAACAGTAGTCAAATTTCCACCGACACCCTGTAGGTTAACAGCATCTGTGGCGGTCGTTGTTAACCCGGGCCTCGACCGATCCGGTATGTCTAAAGTGTTGTGGATGATTCGCATGGTTATTTTGGCAATTTTTACGCCGGATGCCCTTCCTGACGCAACCCTCTCTATTTATCCGGGCTTGGGACCGGCACAGAGGCAACTGGCTTGCAACCCCTGTGGCTAGATTATGCATTTTCTCTAGCATAAAGGTGGAATTTAGATCCATCTGTGTTCTGATTCCACACCAGATTCAAGTATCAACGTTTCTTTTTTCTCCTCTGATCTACAAGCCTAAACACCTTCCTGACTCTCCAAAGGAGATGACTAGACAGAGGCTGATGAGGCTCCAAAGGAATCTATGGGTTTTGATGTGATTCATGAAGACGAAGCAGCTCCAGGTTATAAATAACATTTAAAGATTGCTGTCAAATCTTCCTCCTACTTATTCCTATAAATCTAATTTTATTCTATAAGAACACTGCTGAAAGAAAACCCCACAGCCCTTTCACTTTCAACTGCTGCATCATTTATTTTTTAATCACAATTTTTTCATTCTGTCTTAAAAAAAAAAAAACTTTTTCATTGGAGACCAGTGCTTTTATTTTGGAATGCAAACATTACATCTGCTCAAAGATGCAGGTCCTCTTTGGCCTTCTGTGCTTCGTCACAACAAACACTGTCATGTTTCCACAGAGGCAGGCAGACATCAGTGTTCTCTGTGAGATCCTTAACGACCGCCATGTTCACGAAGAAAGACGCCGCCTTAAGCCAGGCTTTGGACACGAAAGGGGAAAAACATCTGACAGGAAATGGGCTTCGGGACCTGAAACACTTCAATCAACAGAGCGGACTTCATCTGCGAACCTTTCTGATGCCAGAGCGTCACGTTAACAGATTTACAGGAAGTGAACTTCAGCTCTCCTGTCCTGCTGCTGGAGGAAATCCATCAAGTGCAAACCTCTGAGATTTTTTCCACCGATTCTGTTTCCTTTGTGTCTGCAGGAGCAGCAGTCTGGGTCTGAAGTCTGAAACCAGGAGGGAATCTGAGGAAGAACCTGCTGACAGAGCCTGAATGTCGGGGTTTGAAAGGATCGGGTTCTCCTGAAGACCCGATGGAGATCTGCTCAGAGGGCAGACGGATCAGATCTACGTCTGAGCGTGAACGGAGCTGAGACGCTGGAGGCGTTTCCCTCACTTTAAGCCCCTCCCACAAGAGTCTGGCGGTTCACAAGCGGATCTCAGCTCCGCCGCTGGAATATTCACATGCGTCCCTCCTCACGCCACACATTCATCGGCGGGAGGCGAGCGTGACTCGCGTGGGAGGAGCTATCCAGAAGCTACAGTTAATCACAGATAGGTAAAAGTCGGAGAGACTCGTTGGCGACACGATCACCTGCTAAAGGGAAGAAAAGCCTCTACGGTTCAGACGCTGGTCCTTCATTCACTTCTTTGGCGTTAAGCTACGTTTTTCTGTGTTTACGTCAGTTAGAAGACCGGATCCTTCGGACCACGAGCACCGCACAAGCGGAGAGCGCCAGCAGAAATCCCAGGACGGGCAGGGCCGAAGGCGTCCATCCTGCAGGTGCAGGTCTGTGACGGGTCCACTGTAAGACAGAGGACGTCCAGAATCAGCCGAGGTCACAGGTCACACCTCATCCACAAACGTCTGCGTTAGACTCGTCACGGTTTCCAGGAGCCCCTTCATCACATCCTCCACCAATGTCATCAAGTACAAAATGACTGTTTCAAAGGCAAAGAGATCCTCATCTCATCACCTGATATGCAGTAAACCTGAAGACAGAAGGGCACAGACCCCCGTCTGCTAAAGCTGCAACTGAGGTTTCCAGAATAAAAGACTAGAATAACGTGTTTGAAGCTCAAAGCTGCTCTCAGCTCGAGAAATTCAAATAAATATTCAGGAAACAGTCAGACACAGTCAGCTATACTTCTGTAAAGTTTGGTGTCGATAACTGAAAGATAACTTATGATAAAACTTCTCACATAGGAAGCGAGTTCTGGTCCCATTTCTGGTTTGAACGTCTCATCTATGCTGGGAAATGTTAGCGAGATGCTCACATGTTAGCTGCTCAGACCCGCCAAAATAAGATCTTGTTACAAAGTATTTCCTGTTTTCATGCTCAGTTTGTGAGCAGCCTCAAAATCAAAGCCGCCTGTTTTTCTGCACAGAGTAATGAACATTCTGGTCAAACGCCAACAAAATAAATGTTTTTTTTCAAAATAAAACCTTTTCAGAACGCAGAGATGGTTAGAGAAACGGCTGTAGGGTTTTGTGTTTCTGAAAAAGATCTTTCACAACACTAAAGCGATCACATCTTTGGTTTGGTTTGTACGTATTTCTGCAACTACTTGATTAAAAACACAGAGAACAAAAAAAACCTTTAGACTCTTCTCTCTCCAACCGAACATCAGAGTAAACTTCCGGGTCAGAAAAACACTCACATCCTCTTTTGGCCTCTTCAAAACGTGCAGCTCCACCTGGTTCCCCGCACACCTGAAAATGTTCACCACCTGTCGGTGCGCCATGTTCTCCAGCTTGGTCCCGTTTATCTGCGTCACACAAAAACGAATGAGAGAGGGGGATCGCCAATGCAGAAGGCTCAGAAACCAAACTGAAATCAAAGCTGTGAGCGGCGTTGGCTGGCCGCTACCCGCCCTCGCCGCCACCCTCCGACCCCGCCCTCACAGGCTGAGTGGCAGCTACAACCCCCTCACTCTCCCCTTCGCTCCTGCCCTCATTCATGAAAAAAAAACTCTTTTCTGTTGGTTTTATCTCCATAGCAACCATTTTATTTTTTGGTCGTCTGGAGGTGACGAACAGATTGATGTAACTTTTAGAAGAATCTGCTAAAGTAATATTTGGGGATCTCCTTAGCAACTGAGTTTTTTTTTGTTACCACGCCGACACTGCTAATATATTCATATTTTATGTTGTTTCGTTCAGGTTTAGCTGATTTATGTATTAAATTTTCCCAACGTTCTGGTAAAAGGTGCGTAAGCAACGGGGGCCGCCACTTTTGCGAGCTCGTCACGCCACTAACGTCGTCAAAAATCTATAAACTTTAAAAACAACAGTAGCGTTTTAGTAAAGCTCCAGGAGTTAGGAGGTGATGGACAGAAATCTCCAGTAGTTCAAATTGGTAGAAGGTACCAAAGGTTTTGTTTTTAAATTCAAGATGACAGCCTCTTCCTGAGGTCAAAGGTCAATAAAACTCTGCTTGTGGATTTAGACTTAACCTCAAACAAGTTTTTCTAACATTGTGAAAAAATGTGAAAATCGTCACATTTTGGCGGGTTTGTGGCAGGGCGTTTTCTCTCAAAGGGGCAATAATACAGAAGATAGTTTCCATAATTCTTCTCTCTGAACAATAACTCCATCCCATAAATAGACAGCGTGGATTACAGAGAGGATCTTGTCTCCCTCCTGGAGTCTCCCGTCCAGCGCCGCCGCTCCGTCCTCTTTGATCTTGGACACGTAGATGCCGCTGTCATTCATGGCGTCCCGCTGGTCCACTCCTCCCACGATGTTGAAGCCCAGACCTGAGGACCAGAGCAGAAGATCTGCAACAACAGCTGATCAAAGTACAGGAGCACAACCAACGGGGACGTCCACGCGTGGGGGGGTCCTACAACGGGAAACTTGAGACTGGGGCCATGTCCGAATCACCGCCCTAACTACTAAAAAACTAGATAGTGCAGTACTATGCAGTGCCCTGGATTTTAAAAGCAATTCAGACACCATGCTCACTACTTTTTTTTTTCATCGATTTCACGAAGTTAATATCTAATTGATGTGAGCGTTTTGCGTTGCTTACTTATGGCTGTGTCTGAATTCCTTCCCTACTCACTATATAGGGCGTTCACCATTTTGTAGTGCTGTCTGAATCTACGATTCAAAAATCCAGTGCCCTAAAAAACCAGTGTGCATCAATGCTCACTAGATCGGCCATTATAGACCACAATGCATTGTGTCGGAACAACTTTCGCCAAAAAGATTTATCTAAATTTCTTTTTATTAATAAACCATCAACGTTTTATCTTCAGAAGACAGCGGACTCTTAAATAATCGTCGTAGAATGCTCATATTAGTTAGATTTTAACTTTGTGAAATCGATGACGTCATATCTGCCGTTTAATAAAAAAAGTAGTGCGCCTGATATCTGAATTACTTTTAAAATTCAGGGCACTACATAGTCTAATTTTTTAGCAGTTTAGGGGTTAGGGTGGGAATTCGGACACAGCCTATGAGTCCACTGTCTTCTGAAGATAAAAACATTAATGGTTTAGTTAAAAAAACACACACATTATAAATACATGGCAAAAGTTGTTCCAACGCAATGCATTGTGGTCTATATTCGCCGATTTAGTGAGCATCGATGCACACTGGTTTTTCACAGAGACTTCTGGGAAATATCTAGGGCTCTGGGTTTTGGAATTGTAGACAGCACTACAAAATGGCGAACGCACAAATAGTGCACTATATAGTGCGTAGGGACGGGATTCGGACACAACCATCGGTTCACAAGACTGCCCGTTATCTTCCTTCAGACCAGAAACCTGCAGTCTTTTTCACGAAGGGTCAATAGTTTTGAACGTTTCTTACTGACTTCCGGGACCGATCCACAACCCTCACGCGGGCAGCTCAAGGCTGGACGGACCCTCTTCTCAGATTAGCTTTAGCTTCCGCGTGCTGACAGCCGGACTCCTGGTAAAGCAGGGAAACCGCTAACTGCGAACCGAGGTCTTACCTGTCGGTCCCCGTTTCAGCGTTATGTTCACCGGGTCGGTGGGCGAGTTCAACGAGCCGTTCATTGTCCCGACTGTCAATTAAAACAAGCCGGGGAGAAAGTGGACGAGGGGGGGCAAACTATTTATCTAGAGTTTAACTCATTGAAAGTTTCGATTTTGATGCTCCGGTCCAGACGGAACTCATAGTTTCACTGACCCCCAACGGTCAGAGGAGGAACTGCAGGACGACCTTTGAACTGACACGATCGAAAGTTCGGAAAACCGGAAATGACGCAACAGAGGAGTGTTTACGGGGGCGGAACCGCCGCTCAGAGTCCAATCCAGCGTCAAAGAGCTCCGTCAAACTTGAGGTTTACAATATTTGTGGCAGTTGTACAAGGTGCCCATCAAATTATATTTGGATTAGACAAAGAAAAACGTAAACAATGACAAAAATTAAGTAAACGAATATACAATAACAAAAAAATACAAACTTAAATAAAATAAGATTAAAGCACCAAAAAAAGGGGGATACATGGGCATTAGAATGATTATTAACTTATGGGTTTTCAAAAAGCCATAAATTACATAGCAAGTTTTTTTTATGAAGTTTACGGATGAAAAATAAAAGCAAACTTTTTTTGTAAAATGTGAAAAAATATGGTTTGAGTTTAAGGAATCGACATTTGTGTATATTGAATTTACCCAGGATAATTATAACATAAGAAAATTTCTGTGGTTTTGTTATCTAAAATAAACCCATAAATGATGTCCTTAATAGAAAAGTCTGCTAAACATGGAATCTTTGGGAGGAGCCACTACTGTATATCATCCCAAAAGGCATTAAAGTAATAACATTCAAAGAATAGATGCTCAGTTGTTTTAATATCCTCATTAAAAAAAAAGAACAACAGTTTCCAGGAATTCCAAACCGTTTTCTGAGTAATTCCTTGAAAGGGTTTTAAAGTGGACTTCCTGTTTTGGCAAGTTCTAAACCCAAATACGTTCAAACATTAACATTTGTTTATTAGCCAATATTATCATTAAAAATTCAGCTTTTAATGTAAATGCTATCCAAGATATTTTGAGTTTTACGACTAAGCGTAGAAGGAAACAAAAAATATAAATATACGAGAATAAAGTCGAGAAATTATAAGGAAAAAAAATGCAAATTTAAGGACGAAAAAACATGAGTTTGAGTTTAAAAAATCTTATTTTACAAGGAAAATGTTCATTTTTTTTTAAATAAAGTGGTACATTTACATAAAATAAAGCAGATTCATTGATATTCAGTGCGTTATCCATCCGATTTCTCTGGACTGTCTGCAACATAAATCAGTTATTTAACTTTGTTAAAACATTTTAAAGGTTTAATAGAACATTAAAAAAGCTTAACTTTCTTCCTGAAAAATTGACTTTTTTCTCACAAATGCTTGACTTTTCCCATCATTTTACAACTTTATTCTCATGCATTTTTTTCTTTTTAATAATCCGCCTTAGAGTTAAAAAAAAAAACAGGATCCATAAACCCTAAAAAAGCACAAATAATTAAAGAATTTCTTTTGGCCTCATTGTAAAAACACATGCAAATTATATTTGTTGAACACGTTTCTTGAATCTCAATACTGATTTATTAAATCTAGTTTTGATGTAAATTTTCCAAAAACCATGTTCACCTTCACCTGAAAAGTGGAAAATTAGCTATAAGGAATATATATATATATATATATATATATATATATATATATATATATATATATATATATATATATATATATATAATATATATATATATATATATATGATTGACAGGAGTAAAAAAGTCAGATTATTATTGTTGTTTAAATATTTTGATTAAAATTAAAGTTTTTTAAATTCTAACATTTGAAAGCCTCATGGACATTGGTGCATTTTTATTTTCAGTGAAAGAGTCACCTTAAGTGGAAAATGTTGCTCTCAGAACTTTACAAACTGTTCTTTTAGGATTTTCCAGATGAATAAACTCAGACCGAAAGTTTTGCTGCACATTTCCATGAAAAATGAATTTGCTTTTTAACATTTTTTTCCATTCTAGATGTTCCTGCATAGAAAGAGTTCATCTGTGTAGGTTTGGTTCTGATCCGATTTTTCTGAGGCTTCAACAGTGACACAAAAGTGAAAAATCCCCAGATTCATCTCAGATTAACAATATAGAATTGGAAGGTGATGTCTGAGGAAGAAAAGCAGAAATGCAGCATCCATCCATCTTCCTCCGTTCATCCATGACCGGGTCGCGGGGGCAGCAGTCTAAGAAGATGCCCTGACTTCCCTCGCCCCGCCACTTCCTCCAGCTCCTCTGGAGCCAGCTGAGAGACGTAGTCTCTCCAGCGTGTCCTGGGTCTTCCCTGGGGCCTCCCCCCAGTGGGACATGCCCGGAACACCCCTCCAGGGAGGCGTCCAGGAAGCATCCGGACTAGATGCCCGAGCCACCTCAACTGGCTCCTTTCGATGTGGAGGAGAAGCGGTTCTACTCCGAGCTCCCCGCGGGTGACCAAGCTCCTCCCCCCATCTCTAAGGGAGCGTCCAGCCCCCTGCAGAGGAAGCTCATTTCAGCCGCCTGTGTTCGGGACCTGGTTCTTGGGTCATGACACAGAGCTCATGACCATAGGTGAGTATTGGAACGAAGATTGGCCGGTAAATCGAGAGCTTTGCTTTCTGGCTCAGCTCTCTCTTCACCAACAGACCGATACAGCGACCGCATGACTACGGACGCCGCTCTGATCCGCCTGTCAATCTCACGCTCCAGCCTTCCCTCACTCGAGAACAAGACCCCAAAGTATTTAAACTCCTCCACCTGGGGCAGGGATACTCCACCCACCCAGAGATGGCAAACTACCTTACGCCGGTCGAGAAATGCAGCATGAAGTTCATAAAACAGCTTGAATCAGTTTCTGTTAGTCGTTTCCTTTATTTATAAAATCTAAATAGTCCACGATTCCTCTTTGGCAACACATTTAGGAACCCATCTCTGTGTTTTCCAATTTTCTCAGGAGGATGGTCATCGCGCAGAAACGGGTTCAGGATTGATTTTAGCATCAAACGTTCATGCACAGCAAAGGCTTGAAGTGAAATTCATAGAAAGAACAGAAGAAGAATCACACATGTAAACAAAACACTGTTTGGGAGGCTTTTCCACTACAGTCATTTCATTCTATATATATTAGCTTTTCCTTAAAGTTTCTATTTAGACGTAATTTACCTAAATCCTCATTTGGGTGCATTTAGAGTCATTCGATGGGTTGAGAAAAGGTTGCCGTCTGCTGTGGGGTGAACGCCGCCCGCCAGCACCGATCGCTCACGGGGCTCAAACGCGCCGGTCTCCCCGGCGGCCGGTTCAGATCATGCTGGGCGCGGCGCTGTAGAGGATCAGGTCTCCCGTGACTCGCAGAAGCGTCACGTCCTCCAGCCCGCCCGCTCTGTGCTCGTACTCCAGCAGGTGGGTGCCGTCCACGGCCACTTTGAAGGAGTCCTCCTCCACCAGGATCTTCAGCTGAGGGGAGCAACCAGAGAGCCGGAGCGCATCGGCACAGTCAGACGGGAAATTCCCTCTGGGATTAAGACTTCCCAACAACACTTGTGATAAAACAAGTCAACGGAAACATTCTGAAATGTAAACAACTAAAATACAGAATTTCAGAAGAGACACAGGAGTGTCTGTGTTTTCTGATCATTTAGATGTTTTACAGTTAGTCCTGCTAAATATGTAAATCCTATTCATTTCTCTTTATTTTCCTAAAAAACAATTTGCTTGTTTTTGTGACAGTGAAAGGGAAACAAAGAAGAAAACTGATCATTTCTGTCCCTTTTACTTAATAAAGCCTTTAAGACACTTTTGAAAACCAACAATAGTGGATTCCTTAGATTAAAACACATAAAATGCATCCATGAGGATCATTGAAAACGGAAGTAACGACGTTCCTGAAGGAACTTTGGAAAACCTTCTTCTGACGAGTCGTTTGTTTAGAAAAACCTTAAATCCTAAACTGGAAGTGCCACATTTTTCCCAGAAGACCGAGGGTCTTAAAGCTGCTCATCCGTCTCTGTAGCTGTCGTTTTACCTCAAAGGTGCGTCCCTGCACAAATGGAAAGCCCCCGTCCCGCTCCTCTGGCCCCCAGCAGTGTCCCAGGTTGGAGTTCCTGACAATCGTTTGCTCGTTGAAGCGAGGATTGAAGTGGAACACGACGTCCGAACCTTTGATGAAGTCAACCTGGAACCTGGAAGAAGCAGATTCCGCTCATGAGGGTCGGCCAGAGCGGCAAACACGCGCGGAGGCGGAGCCTGACTGTAAACCCAGACCTGTTGGCCCCGGGGACCGGCTCCCCGATGATGGTGATTAGAAGTCGTGGCATGATTCCAGCGTGAAGGGGGAGATCGTACGGCAACATCTGCACAAAACACACATTTAAACTGAGAAATGATCCGAACTGGCCTGTAAAAATGTGTTAAAAAAAAAAAGAATATTTACCTCTTTATGCCCCCCCCCCCCCCCCATATAACAGGTGGCTTTCTGCCATAAAGTATTTAGTTAAACATTAAAGGAAGTTTGGACCCCGCCCACATTCCTGCAGGAACACCTTTATGAATCACTGTCCTTTCTTTATTTCAACACCAGGTTATCATACACAAACATTTCTGTGAAAATTCACAATGAATTCAAAGAAAAAATGACAAAAACAGCTTTCATTCTAAACATGCAGCTGACTCAGGTCCAGGAGGAAATTATTGCACTTGAAATAGATTAAACTTATTCTGAGTTCAGATTCCAGCACTAATCAAACCACATGTCGACTCTGGAAGTGACGTCCTTGTCCAACTTTTCAATAAAAAGGCGGATTATATCTGGGCTGAAAAACAAAAAAACGCATTCATTTAGAACTTCAAAGTCCTCGGCTGCTTTGTGCTTCAATCGCACCCCAGCAGAGCACCGACTACAGAAATGACAGAAGCTGTGGTTTAAACCCGACCAGAGTGCTGCAGTCCACCCCCTCTGGATCACAGAGAGAGACGGTTTCTGAGAGAGGATCTCCACAGGACACCAGACCCGATTCACACCGAAAAACCAAACGCTACAAGCAAGTGCTGGAAAACTTGTGAAATGTGAACACTCACCAGCGTGCCCCCAGCAGCAGGGGGCCCACCGTACGGACCCATGGGCGCAGGACCGGGACCAAAAGAACCAGGGTTGGGACCAAAACCGCCGCCTCCAGGTGGACCCCAGGAGCCAGGCGGCATTTGAGGAAATCCTCCTGAGGGAAATGCAGGGAATCCGGGGCTGGTGGCAGGGGGGAAGGCACCGGGTCCTCCGGGTCCGTACATCCCGTTGCCTCCTGGTTGGCCGCCGGGATAAGGCACGTTTGGGTAAGGCCCAGGAGGAGCTCCGGGGCCAGACGGATATGGCCCTGCTGGATAGGGACCAGGACCTCCAGGAAACTGTCCTGGGGCTGCTTCAGGGGGGTACTGCCCGTGGAACTGCCCTGGCGCTCCCGGACCGGAGGGGTACTGGCCTGGAGCTCCTGGTGCAGGTGGAAACTGTCCAGGTATTCCAGGACCAGCGGGAAAGCCACCCGGAGCTGAAAGCGGTCCTGGATATTGGCCTGGAGCTCCGGGACCTGAAGGGAACGAGAAAGGTCCCGGGGCCCCCGGTCCAGAGGGTCCACTGTTGTAGTCGAGTGGGGCTGAGGGCTGGGTGGGGGCGCCGGGGGCGGAAGAAGGCCACCCTGGATTTGAAGGAGGATTTCCAGTTGGAGCAGAAGGGTTGGTATTGCCAATTTTCTTAGCCTGGCTCGGCGTGTCCTCCCCTAAAGCATCTGATAGCTACAAGAAAAAGAGAAAGGTAAAATGACAGGCCCCGCCCACAAAAGCACATCCGGAATCATGAGGGAATTCTTTGAACTCACAGAGAAATCTGCCATGATCTGCAAGAAAAGAAGAAACAGAAGCGGTCAGTTTGACTTGACATCTTTTCAGTATCAACCACTGAACATTACAGACTAAGAAGAGCCACAGAGGCTCGGATCAAATGTTTCCATCCTCTCATTCTGACGCACAGAGGAATTCAGACGAAGTCCAAATACCTCAGCAGAACAACTGCGACATCACTTTAACACGTTTATACTGACCGCATTCACTATACACAGAATATTTATAACAAAAAAGCTCTTAAAAATGCCAACACTGTTAGAGTCTAACAGCAGCTGTGAGTAAAAAACTTAATAGTTGCTTCTCGACCACTAGCCAACAGTCGCTAACTAACTGCTGGTAAACATTCGTTTAATCTGACTTTTTCTCCATCTAAAGCGAGAAGCGCCTAAAGTTGAGTTTTATACCTTACTGGAAGTAACGCTGATCCCAGAGGGAGAACAAAAGCTGGAAAGCGACGATTTATCCAGCCGTGGAAACCAGGAGAACAGCAGTGAAAGCTAGCGTTAGCTTCCAAAACTCAAAACTCCTAAAAGACGATGCGCATGCGCCGGACTGATGACGTATGAGATCACAGAGGCGGAAGTAAGTGTGCAGCAGGCAGCAGCTGTCATGGAAACAAACAACACATACCTCTCACATTTAACATCTATTCTCTATTTCCTTACAATCTGAATCCTATAGTGCGTTTGTGAATTAACTTAATATTAAGTGTTCCTGCGCTCCCCATAAGTTTAGTAAACAAACAAGAAAGTTTGTCCATTTTAAAATTAACCTGATTAATTTTTTTTCATGATAACACGTTTTTATGTATTAAAAATCTGTATAAAACCTGAAAATGTGATTTCATGTGACATATTTATTGACTGTTGTCATTTAGAAGGGGTTTAGTGAGCAGAGTGAGGCGGGAAGGAGGGGCGTCTGTCTGGAATTGCGCCGCTCCGAGCCGTCCGTCAGTCAGCCTCCCTGCCGTTCAAAACCGCAGCTACAGCTTCTCGGGATTTCTTTGTTAAACTCCGTGACCATGGTAGGTTATTCTGCTTCCGCTGTTTTCACTTCTGCGACCCAACGGACAAGATCAAACAAAAGAGAAGTTTTTTATTTATTTATTTTGTAGTCTTTTATTTGTTTTTTATAGGAGGGAGCGCGATCGTAGGTGGTTTAGCGTTAGCCTGCTAGCCTAGCATCACTTCCACCCTTTGCTATCAAGCGCACTAAGATGGAAATGGCTCTACTTCCGCCTAGTGCCTTCAAATTAAAAGGACGCAACTCTAACAGTCAATTCTTTTTCATTGTACTTGAAAAGTAAGCCATTAAAGATCAATGGTAACCTATTTTATTCTAATTTGGCATCACTGACTTGACTGAAAATATATTGTTTCTTTTTATGCACAAAGTTGTCTACGGTTCTTTGAAATATAAAGGCATCAAAGGAACCATTATTTTGAAGGTTCGTCCGTGTGATTTCCTGTCGGTGTGTATTTTCAGCTTGATTCCTAGCATGGATGTGTTTGAACAAGTCTGTCTGCAGCTTCGTGCTAACTCCTCATGTTCTACCGACATTTCCCTCCTTCTTCCTGCCCGGGTGTCACGACAACTTCGCTCCGCGCGCCCTCCCGACACCGGGGCGGTAATCCTGTACCCGTTCACCTGCGTTCTGATGCTCCCGGTTGGAGTCAGAGGCGGAAGGGACAGATTTAGCCAGAAAATGAATAAACTTTCATTTTAGAGTGCCGTTTGTCCATAAAACCCACATTTCTCAGACATTTTTCCTCCTAATCTGAGAAGATCTCAGAGAAATCCAGACTCCATGATCTGTTTAGGAAGGAGCAGACCTCCAGTCTGTCTGCTGGAGTTCTGTAGAACTTTTCTGGAAGGTCAGAATCCACCGAACAGCAGATTGGCGATTCCTTTCTCTCTAAATTAAAATGAAAACAGTCATGTGACGTTTGGAAGCTCCACTTCCCTAAAAGGTCACGTGATCAGATCCTACCTGCCTCCCGAGCTCCTCCTGGAAGGCAGGTAAGGATCTGATCTCCTCCTCCTTCTGAGCTCCTCCTGGAAGGAGGCGTTAGGAGCAGCTGGAGCTCATGTGCTTCTCTCCTCCTCAGAGCGAGTCTCTGGTGGTTTGTGACGTGGATGAAGATCTGGTGAAGAAGCTGCGGCAGTTTCGCTTCCGGAAGGAGACCAACAACGCGGCCATCGTCAGTGAGTCCCGCCGCCCTCACCCAGATCTCTGCAGAGTTACATGAAGCGTGGGGGGTTTAAATTATAGTGTGAGTCTCTCCACCACCCCCAGCCTCACATGGAGCTGCAGGGACTCGATGTTCATCGACGTTCGGCTCCTCTCAGCGCGCTGAACTGAAAATGGGGGTGGGGGGGCATTATGGAGGGTAACTGGAGCACGAAAAGAGAACAAACACCCTTCATCAAAACCGAATAGCTGCGACTGACGTTCAGCCCGGAAAATCCAGTTTTAGTGGCTTTAAATGCAGCGTTTATGGGTGGAGGAGGGTGGAGGCCACAACGGTTTTCTTGGCAGGAGGGGAGGTCTGTCTGCGAGGAGGAGGAGGAGAACCCAGGAACGTAGTCAAAACTCAGAGCTGACTAGAAGTCAGTGGAGTGTCTGAAGGACAGGCGGGCGGCGCAGCGGGCGGGCGGCGAGAGGGCGGGCGGCGCAGCGGCCCTGGGTCCTCCTGTCTGAAGCAGAAGCTCCTCTCTCCAGAGCTCACTGAACATTCAGTTGTTGCTCCTCAGATTGTGTCTTTTCCAAACTGACTGGTTGATTTCCCTGCAGTGAAGATCGATAAGGACAGACAGCTGGTCATTCTGGACGAGGAGCACGAGGTGAGTCCTCGTCTCCGGTGGTCCCGCTTCTCTCACGGGAGCAGAAAACCGAGCCGCCCTCTTCTGTCTTTCAGGACATTTCTCCAGATGATCTGAAGGACGAGCTTCCCGAGCGCCAGCCCAGATATCCTTTTGATAAATGATGAAGCTGTGGAGAAGCGTCTTCGTCCTTTTGGAGCGTCGTCTTTTGATGCCTAAACGGTCCGCACGCCGTCATCCACAGAGTCGAAGCACAGAATGGGATTTTTAAAGAAGAGTTTTGATAAATATGAACATATTTATGCTGAAAAAAATTATTTTCCAACTGGCTTTGCCTCCTGACTCTGCCGATGTGAAACATCTGAGGTTTCTCAAAAGGGAGCAGCCCTCACCCTCACACTCCCACCTCCATGCCCTAAACAGAAGTTGTTTGTGCTCCTGTGCAGTAAACCTGCTCAAAGTCTGTTGGGTACGGTGGCCCTGAAGGACAAATCACTCAGCACGAAAAACAAAGATTTTTAAAAAAGCAAAACAAAAGAAACCACTTTTCGTTTTAGGAAACAAAATCCCATTAAAACATTTTTGAAAACTAAATTAATTTCCAGAAATCAACATGAAAAGTTAAAAAATGAAACAATAGGAAACTGGTACTTTTCCACTTTCTTATTTTGGTGGAATTTTATTTTGATGTTTTTCCTCTTTGTTTTGCTTTTTTCTTTTATGTGTTAAATGTGTTTTTGCATTGAATAGTTTGTTCATTTGAACTTCAGGGCCACCGTAGTTAGAGTCCAAATGTTTGAGGAATTTTCAGAGTATTCCTCGGCCCTCATCGGGCCTCGGAGCGTTTGTCCGGAGGTTTTGGGAAGAATCCAGATTGAATTCAGACCTTCTGGTCCTGTTTCCACTCGTCCATCAGAACTGCATTTCCCATCATCCATCAGAACTGCTTTTCCCATCGCTGTGTGACGGTGTCCTTAGCGCTCTGAACGTTCATCGTCTACAGCTACAAGTACCAGCACGATGACGGCCGGGTGTCGTACCCGCTCTGCTTCATCTTCTCCAGCCCTGTGGGTAAGACGGCTCTCCCGCCGCACGTTCGAGTCCACAGCGGCGCTTTGGCACTTCTTCTGTGTTTTTTTTTTCAGGCTGCAGACCCGAGCAGCAGATGATGTACGCCGGCAGCAAGAACAAGCTGGTGCAGACGGTGGAACTCACTAAGGTCAGTGACCTTTGACGAGGGAAAGCAGGAAGTGAACATCCTGACCTCGCGTCGACCCGCTCGGCTTCCTGTGCTCGCCACAACGTTCCTCACAGGCTTAACCGGAAGAAGAATTCACCGTCAATCTGTTTGGATCGTTCCAGGACGGAGTGTGTGTGTGTGTGTGTGTGTGGGGGGGGGGGGGGGGGGGGGGGGGCGCTGTCACGTTGTTCGTTTAATTAATAGAGAAAATGTCTTTTATCTTATTTATGTAAACATTTAATTTAAACGGG
Source organism: Oryzias latipes (assembly GCF_053564925.1). Lineage (NCBI taxonomy): Eukaryota > Metazoa > Chordata > Actinopteri > Beloniformes > Adrianichthyidae > Oryzias > Oryzias latipes. Next base: position 29,364,655 of record NC_136258.1, read on the forward strand.
ATGAAACACTGCATCTTTATGTTTCACATACATACAAGCACACAAAAAAATGTGACTTAAATTTTGTAATATTTACCAATAGTCCCTCCTACAATTCAGAGGTGAATTTTTAATGAACTCCTGGCGCTCTGCAGAAACTACGTCCTAAAACGGCACAGGTTTTTGGGGGGATTTTGGCTGAAAACGGCAGAATCCACGCTGTGAAAGTTGATCAGACGATGAAACAAACTCTTCGTCTTTTGTTTCAGGTGTTCGAGATCAGAAACACAGAGGACCTGACAGAGGAGTGGCTCCGGGAGAAACTGGGCTTCTTCCGCTAACGCGGCGGCCTCAGGCGGAGGTTTGGGGTGTGAGGAGGCTCCAGCCCAGCCCATCTTCATCGTCTTCTTCCTCTCCTCTTCACCTGTGGAAGCGGCCGTGCGGGGCGGTCTGCGGCTCGGTCCGGGTTCTGCAGTCGCGGTTCCGACACGGCTCTGTTTTTGTCTCATGTGCCAGTGACGTATCCGTACCGACGAGCGCTCCCGATCCCGACGTCGGTCCATCTCCATCCTCTCTGTGGAGAATTTTAAAGCTTAGTAACGTTTTTCGGATCTCCTTGGTTCTGTTTGGTTCTGTAGAGGAAGTCCCGCCTTTCTTCGGTTTCTTTTGATGTTCTGTCGTTTCTGGTCTGAACGGTGTCTCTCCTTCAGCACGTTACTCTGCCTGTCTGCTTCCCGCTGTGACTCTTCCAGGAACTTTAATCCCGACTAAACATTCCAGACGTTTCCGCTCGAGTCGGCGGTGGCGAGCGTTTTCCCCGTCAGTCATCATTTCTGCTGTTAATGAATGTGGTGCCGAGTCTGCATGCTAGGGCCCTCGGCTGCTCAAGAATGTGACAAGAACCGTTTTCTGTACAGAACAGGGTTCGACCATCGGAGGTTTCCCGCGTCCGGCGCCGCAGCTGCTCGTACCTCGTGCCATTATTCAAAGTCCTCAGAGCAGCCTGCGAGCGCAGTTGGTCTCTTCCACTCTCAGCGGCGCTGAGTCAGCACTTTGACAGGAAGCACACGGCATCGAAAAGCCTCGGAAACGGCGACGACGCAGAACGTAGAAAAAGTCCTTCAGATCTAAGATTCTTTGGTTCACTTTCACTCAGGCTCAAACTTCAGATTAGCGACCCACATCATGATACTTCCACCGTTGCTGCCGTTAAACTGCTGATCCATTTTCTTTGTGACACCTTTTTGTTTTTTTCCTTTTGGAAAAAACATAAAGGCTTCTTTGTTAATCTGAGGCTTGTAGAATCTGAGATGCAGGAAACATTTAGCTCCACATACAGATTTTCAAAACAAAAGCTGGGGGTGGGGGTTGTTTTGTTTTTGCACAAAATGAAACATTTTCAAAATAAAATGAGACATTAAAAGCAACAAACTGAAATCAGCCTGAAAAATTTAAGCTAATTTTTATGTTTTAAAGCCAAGACTTCTCCCTGCATGTGGATCTGAGTTAAACAACAGAAATCTCTTTTATAGAAATTACATCTTTGTTGAATGAAACTTCTCGTCATCATTTACTGAAACAGAAACGTCCAGATTTGCACTGTTACTCTGATGTCTCATAGATTCTATTTGTCACTTTACACCTAAATTGTACTAACATTTAGGTTTTTACACAAAGAACTAAATCTTTCTGAAATTTAGCTGCTGTAAAACACAGAAGAAAAAAATCAGATTGAGTAACATTGCATCAAATCTAAAATAAACACTACATTTGCTAATTTAACCTTTTATTGTTTCTGGTCTTTTTGAATATAAACTGTTTTAAATTTGAGGTGGAAAAGACATTCTAGTTTGTCTCTTCAGTGCTGTCACTCTGCTCATCCTCATTCAGTCTGCTTGATCTGGATAAGTGTTCTCTTTGGTCCAATGCCGATTCTGGTTCCTTTTATTCAAAAAATAAAAAAAACAGCTGACATGACTATCAAAACCTGTCTGATGGCATCAATGAAACTTGAGATGTTTGTATTTTTCCATACTTTATAAAAGTGCTTAGTGTCCTGTTGTCCAAATAAAAAGCCAGTGATGTTGACCACCTGCTCTTATTTTACATTTTGATGTTATGATTGCCAGAATATAACTGTGTATTGCATGCTATGCCAATGACAGCCGCCAGATGGCAGCAGTGCGGTCACATGGCGCGGCTCACCTGAACAATGACAGGAGAAGAAGACCCGTTGCTGCGGCTGCTGCCTGCATCATCCTCCGAACGAAGCAGCAGAAATCATGGCGTTCACATTCGCGGCCTTTTGTTATATGCTTGCTCTGCTGCTAACGGCGGCGCTTATCTTCTTCGCCATTTGGCATGTAAGTACACGTCCAGCCCCGTGGACGCGCCTAGACCTTGTAAACGCCGTGAACAACTGAAGAATGAATGTGGGACCCTGTCGTTCTGAGTCAACACATCCTAAGATCCGCTATCATGCTAACGTCTGGACACGTTTACGCCAAATCTAAACTTTTACTTAATCGATTATTAGGTTTAAGTAATCATAAACATGTGTGGTATGTTTTGTTTATAAAATAGTTTAACTGAAACCACAATATTTCTGACAGAAAAGACGGAAAGTGGTAAAGTTAGCATCTAGCCGGCTAGTTAGCATGTAGCATGCTACGCTAGCATCGACCCAGACGTTAGAAACTCGGCTTTTTGCGTCCAGATATTGTTTATTTTTTACTCAGACGGAATGTTGTAAAACAGTTTTCTTTTCTTTTGTTCAGACGTTATGCGGTGCGTTTGTCCTGGATATCGGATGTTGTTACTAAACCTAAAGGGACGTTTTCTGTAGAAAACGTTGGGAAATAACAGAAATAATATAGTTTGACTCATTCAGCTTTTACTCTTTATGAAGTTTTAGATGTTATTTCCTTAGTAATTACAGGAAGGAAAAAACGCCGCTGTGCCACAAATTCTGCCCTAAATTCCGATTTCCGTGTAGATAACGATGCTGTGTGTAAAAACAGATCAGAGTCCGGATTAAGTTTTTCTACTAGAAGGAATTCATGCTAGCAAGGCTAGCAGTTTGACTGAATGCAATTTGTAGAGAACATTTTTCAACTAATTTATTTGGTTTTAGTATTTTTGAATTCCCTTGAATGTCATTTTATTTGACCTAAAACAGTCCTGGACACGTTTTATACTTCATGACAGAATGTGTGTCTTGCTCCTTCAGATAATAGCATTTGACGAGCTGAAGACGGACTACAAGAATCCAATAGATCAGTGTAACACTTTAAATCCGGTAAGTGGCCCCCGTGGGGCCCCCGTGCACCCCTCCTGCCTCGGCATGCAGACGTGCTCTCTTTATTCTGTGACTTTTTCCACCGACCCGGTTGTTCTGCTGAATAAACCCAGCTGTGATGACTTCAGTGATCTTGTCGGCTGTCAAACTCTAACGCCTTTTTTTTTTTTTTTTTTTTTTTTTGCGACCTGCTTTATTCTTTAAACACCTTTTTGTGGCAAAAAGACAGTTGAAAAGGTCAAAAAGATTAAGAGGGTCAAAATTGCTTTGAAGGTTTGTACCCATCTTTGAAATGTTTGCTTGGTTCGGATCAGTCTGTCGTTTTGCACGGAGAAGTGTTTGCAAACGTCTTTTCAGTTAACTAACCAAGTTATTTAAGTTATTTCACTTTTCCTTTTCACTTATTTTTGTCTTTTTTTGAAGCAAGTTTGCTTTTCTACGATTTAAGTTTCAGATGTTATTTGAGTTCAGTCTGATAGTCGCATGGTTTTATAAATATTAGTATATTTGAATTTATTTCTCCTTTTTTTTGATCAAATACATGTTTTGGGCTTTCTAGGAGCCCTAAAGGTGCAGCTGTTAACTGAAACGACTTGCAAATGCTGGCAGCATGCATGTCGTCTGTAGTGGCCCCCCCATCTGCATAGACGCTGACGGGATCACAGAATCTCTGTTTGGAGGCCCGGTTCGTGATTTTTGGACTCTGAGGCGTTTGAGCTGCAGGCTGAGCGGCTCTGGTGTCGGTTGGACCGCGTTTGCACCGCCTGCGGTTCAGGGCAGATGGCGGCTCAACCCGATCTCAGCATTATTCCTGGATACTGATTGGTTGCCAGTCTCCTTAGTGGGAGGGGCTAGTCTGATTAAAAGCGGTCGTCTCTTCAGGTTAATCTGGTCTGCAGCCTTTTTTCCGCTTCGCTCGTGTTTTTTGGCGGTATCTGCTCACCACGGCCCCTCCCTCCCTCCCTCCCCCCTGCGCTTCACCTGTCCATCTGTCGGTTTGCCCCGCCCTCTGCATGGCTTCCATGTGGTGCCTCCATCTGCCCGGCTGACCCCCCCACACCAGCCCAACCCCGGCAGTCTGCTGCTGCGGCATGGCCCCGCCCCCTCACAGAGCGGGTCGTTTCAGATGGAGGTGGTAGTTTTCCTTCCTGTGCTCAGGTGTGCATGGCTTAGAACCGGGGGGGTGGGGGGGTGGGGGTGTTAGTTCGACTCTGGAGATCCAGACTTTGTTCTCTCTGATTTTTGGAGGCGTCTTGCGGATTTTTTTTTTATAAACGTCTTGCTCGATGATCCCACATCCTAACCACCCTGGAGTTCTGGTTCTCGGCTCTGAAGTTCTTGAGCGTTTGACCTTCTGTTCCAGCTGGTGCTGCCCGAGTACCTCATCCACTTCTTCTTCTGCGTGATGTTCTTCTGCGCCGCAGAGTGGCTCACGCTCTTCCTCAACCTACCGCTGCTGGCGTATCACGTGTGGAGGTAGGTGAAAACATTTCAGCTGGTCCTCCCGCTCGCCCCGCCCCCTCGTAACCCTGCCACCGCCCTCGGTTTCTCCGCAGGTACATGAGCAGACCCGTGATGAGCTGCCCGGGACTCTACGACCCCACCACCATCATGAACGCAGACATCCTGGCCTACTGTCAAAAGGAGGGCTGGTGCAAGCTGGCCTTCTACCTGCTGTCCTTCTTCTACTACCTTTACGGGTACGTCTCCGTGTCGGAGCCCCCACCAGCCCGCTCTCAGGTCCAACCAGAACTTTTTGTTCTTTGGACTCAAACTGAGAGAAAACACTTTTCGTTTAATTTTATTCCTTCAAGTTTGACTTTTGTTCAGTTAGATTTTGTCAGAGAATCTAAACTTTACATTAAACTATTGATCTGTCGTTAAGCTGAAACGAACTTAAATCATTTGAAGTTTTTTTCTTTTTTCGTCTCGTTTTCAGAGCCAGAAATGTCGTAACTAACATTTAGGGTTAGGGTGGCGTTTGTAATCAGATTACTTTCAGGCCACAACCCAACAGACAGTCTGGTCATTGACTCGACATTGAAACTGAACACTTCTGCTGCGTAACTTTCGGTGACCTCTGACCCCAGGAAAATGTCAATGTCTCTTCAGATTAAAACTTCTTCCTAAGGATTTTGATTAATTGATTGACGCCTCGGGCGTCGAAGATACTTTGGGGAAACTATTGGACATAAAATTGGTAGATCTTGAACGGCGTCAGCTTTTGCGAGCTCGCCAAAGGGGCGTTCCCCTATCGCTCGCACATTTTTACCAGGATATTGTGAAAGTTTAATCCATGGATCGTTGGCTCGAGGTGTGAACTAAAGGACAAACTTAACATTTAAGGGATGGAGGTTTATTGCTGAGAAATGAGAAAACTTAGCAGAACATTTGGATCAGACTGAAAGTCACGAATCACCTCTGAGGCTGAAGTCTGACGTTCTGCCCACAGGATGATCTACGTTCTGGTGAGCTCCTAAAACGGGTCGACCCGCACGACCAGAAGCAAAGATCCGGTGCTGGAAGACTGAACCCGCTGGGCCTCGCGGCTCGGCGATGACCTGGACTCGGCGCAGGCCGTCACCCCCTGAAACATTCTGGCTCTTCACCGACACGTCTGCTCCTCACGGTTCTGCAGAACCGCTCATGGAAGACATCTGAATGGACCCCCCCACACACACACACTTTTTTATTGGTTGTTTTTGATCCGCTTGAGATTTAAATAAAGTTTTTCATCCGTCATCAGGACGGCGAGCTGATTCGTTGCCGCCGAAGACTCAGCTGGTATTTCTGACGGGGGGGGGGGCACGTGGACAGAGACGTTTGTTTACTCATCATGTAATCTGTGACTCCAGATTATTGGATTACGTCTGCAGACAAAGGTCGAGTTTAACTTTGACCTTTGGATTTCAAACATTTCCTCCTATTTATTCCTAGTTTTTAATTTAGAGGATTGTGTTTCTGCCCCGAACACTCCAATGATGTCATTTGTGGGTGTGGCCAGACTTTCACTGTTTGTCATTTCTGTCATGTAGATTCATTTCCCCGTGTCGCATTAAAACATTTATTTCAATCTAATCATGTTTTCACTCTGAGGTCTGGGTTTCACACATGAACACACGACGTCTGAGAGAAAAAGTTCACATTTTCAGTCGAAATGAAGACAGAAAACCGGCGTAACCCTTGTGCTATCCTAGGCACTTTAACATTGGGTCATCTAGACCCACTAGACAGTGCTCTGAACCTTTTTTCTTCAATGATTTGTGATCTTCACTGGTGTCCATGGATTACATGAAATCTTTCCACCTTTATCCACCTTTGTCATGGTAGGGAGAACACGTCAATGGAAGGGGGGGTCATAGTATAGGACAAGGGTTAAATGACACAAATGTAAAAAAAGAGTTTTGTGTTTGACCTGCAGAAGAAAGAAAAGACGAAAGCAGACGGTTAAGCTGAAAGCTGCAGAAGAAGAAAACGAGAAAAATGAAACCGGAAAAAAACTTTTTTCCATCATTGATTTTAAGAGAAAATATATTAAAGGATTTGATTTAAAGTGCAACTCAGAGAGGAAAGGACTTGTGAGGAATGGCAGGAGACGTCCTGGATCAGCGGGACACCGGGCGCTCCGTGGAAGCGTCTCCGCTCTCCCCGCGCGCCGCCAACTTCTCTCGAAACTCGTGGAGAAAGTTGTACTGCTGCAGAAGAAAAAAAGGAATAAAAATCAGGATTCTATTCCTTCATTCCCAGAATCAAAGACTGAAAACCATTTGGAAAAGTCCTGAAGTTCTATCAGACGCATCAAGGGGGCGCTGTTGTCTGAAGGAACAGGACAGGAAAGGTTTTTCTAATCTTTGTTTTTGGAGCTTTAACCATTGTACTATCCTATGGGGTCAAGATGACCATTAGCACTTTAACATTGGGAGTTGGGTCATCTAGACCCACTAGACAGTGCTCTGAACCTTTTTTCTTCAATGATTTGTGATCTTCACTGGTGTCCATGGATTACATGAAATCTTTCCACCTTTATCCACCTTTGTCATGGTAGGGGGAACATGTCAATGTAAGGATCGGGTCATCTGGACCCCATAGGATAGCACAAGGGCTAGTGAGCATCAGTGCTCACTGGTTTTTCGCAGAGACTTCTGGGAAACTTCTAGGGCTCTGCATTTTGGAATTGTAGATTCAGACATCCCTATAAAGTGGCGAAGGCGCTACATGGTAAAGGAATTGGGACACAACCTTCGACTTTTCCAACAGTTTGATTCTCTTCTATGCTGATGATATCCGACTCTACATTTCACGTTTACTTAGTGTCCACTAAACGGGAGGCAGTGTACTTGAATAATAATAATCGGCTGCAGCTCACCGCTCCCCCAGTGGAGGGATGGGTCAAATGCGGAAACGAATTTCCCATTGTGGGATAAATAAAATAAAATAAAATCCTCCTTTTTTATCATTATATTGTAAAATGTCCTCATTTAGTCTAAAAAGAGTATTCACTTTGTCTACTTCCTACAATTAGATGGACTGCAGTAGTATGTTTAATAAAATAAAGTGTAGTACTTTTTAAACTAAGAAGCAGCTTTTAGTTCCTGCCGTTGATGCTTTGAAGCCTCATCTTTAGCTAAAATAGTCAGATTTGACGCATTTCTAAATCCTTTAGATGTTCATATTCTTTATGTTTCTAAACTTTAAACTACAAAAAAGTGTTGACATTTTTTTTGGTTAAACTAATTAATCTTTTGCTTCACTTTAGGTAAAAAGCTGGACACAAACGATTTATTGTTTTATTTATTTCTGCATGAATAAATGTATTTAAGGTCATTTTCTTAGTTTCCTGCAGACAGAAGAGGAGCGTCCTCACCTTCACGGTCTGGATGGCTCCTCTTCCTCGCAGCTCCCTGAGGAGCTTGATGGCGTCGCTCGCCGTCATGGTAACGGAGAGCTGAAGCAGCAAACAAGCTGCGACTGAGGAGGAGAGGACAGCGTGAAGGAGGAGGAGGAGGCGTCCGGACTTCAAAACACAAAGTTTGGCTTCTCACTCAGAGCGGATCGTCCCAGACCTCCAAAGCAGCTGGAACAGAAGAACGGCTGAGGTCATCCGAGGTTCAAACCAGTTTCTGATCTGGAGCCAAAACTGGATTTAAACGGCAGAATTCATGAAGAAAACTGGAAAACTGTGGAAAAGTCTGAATTTGCGCCTCATTTCTGTACATTGTTCAATTCTACTTTAGCTACAAATAAAAAATACTTTTTAAAAACACTAAACATTGGAGAAAGAAGGAATTAGTCTGAGAGAATAAGTCTGGACTGAAGACGAGCAAAAGCAGCTGAGGGTCAAAAATCCTAAAAGATTTGGAAAATTGAATTTCTAAAGAAAACGTTCAGGAAACAGATCTGAGTGGAGCTTTGCTGAGCTACACACTCAGACGTCGCAGCGTTTTCATCGATTGTAGCACGAAGACTCACTGGATCAGCGTCTTCCTGCCGCCCTCCAGGTGGCGCTGCAGCTCGTCCAGGATCCGGCAGCACTGCTCCAGCTCCGGCGCCTCTCCGTCGGGGATGGGCCAGTGCTGCACCGTGAGGCCTCGCCGCTCGTACGCCTCCAGCAGGGTGGGGACTCGGTACCTGCTGAGCTCCCCTCTGGTGCAGAAAACAAGCACATCCTGCACCCCCTGGTTGTGAAGCTCCTCTGAGGAGGAGGAGGAGGTGGAGGAGGGTCAGAGCACAGAGAAGATCAACCGAAGGTCTTTTAGGAACAAACTATGGAAAGAACCAAAGATCTATCTACAACAATCCTGATCCTGATTAGAGCTTCAAACGCATAAAAGGTCAAAGGTTCAAGACAAACAGTAGGAAAAATTAGAGTCAGATTGAGGAGGATTTATAACGTTCTCATGACTGTGAGGCATCAAAGACGTAGCTTCAGACAGAATTAGGAGCTGCTGAAGTCCAGAATGTCACAATCCTGTTCCTCCGATTGTCTGGTGGCGTTCCTCAGGGATCAAAGTCTGGACCTCAGACGTTTTCATTCGTTCAACGTTTCTAAAACTTTGGTTTTGGTTTTATAAATGTCTGAAAGTAAAGAGAATCTGTCCTGAAGTTCCAGGAAACGTCAGTTCCGGATTGGTCAGATGATCACACCTGCCAGCCGCTCGTCAATACGCGACTTTAAAACGTAAACATTTTTCTAATTTGTGTCTCTTTCTTAAGATTTGCCTGTTTTTAGTCGCTCTTCGTCGTTCTCAGGTGAGCTCTCACACCTGCCAAAGGAAGCAAACTCTCAGAGGAAGCGACCTCAAGGTCGCTCTCTAGAATAAAAGCAGATCGGCGGTTTGGAAAACATTTTATCTTAAAAAGATCAGAACAAGAAGAACTTTGAAAAGACGAATAAATTTGCTTTTTTTTTTCCAGAGTTTAGGGTTTGAAACCAAACAGGTTTAAAGTTCAGGTGAAAAACATCTTTTTAACGCGTGGCATGAGTTCAAACCTGCACATCTTTCTAAAGGACATTTCCTACGCGGTTGGAAACATGAAGGATTGTTTGCATTACGAGTCAGAAGAAAACGCCGGTTGTGAGACTCACCAACGTCTCTCTGCAGATCCCTGCGGATGTTTTTGTATTTGCAGCCTGGAATCCAGAGAAAAACAGTAAGTTATTTCCCTCTGCTTATTAACAATGTGAAACAGAACTACACCTGGTGGAATCCTGTTTACCTGGAAGTCCACATATTCCAAGGAACTGTGAAGACTCGACCGCAGACAGAGGTAACCTTAAAGCACAACACAGCTGTGAATGATGGACGGAGGATCTGAACGGATTAAAAAAAATCCCTTTCCATACCAAGAAATGTGCAGAGGAGTCAGATCTTCATCTCCCACATCCTCATCCTCAGATGAAGAGTCAAACTCATTTGTTCTCATTTCCTGAAACAAACACATGAAGAGAAAGTTTGTTAAAATATTACTGATCCAGAATGCTCTATTTTTTTAAAGACAGGTTATTAGTAGTTTAAAAGTGTTTAAATGTGCTGCCAAAGAAACTTCTTTAAAAAACGTACTTGATAATATTTTTCAACCCACGTGAGGACAAATCACAAATGTCTACTTTAGTCATTAAAGTAACTTAAATCAAATAAAATAAACGGATGGGATTGTCTGTAAAGCTAAACTAACCTCATATTCAGCTTCAAATAGAATCAGAAATGGTTTATTTATCAGCTCGTTCTCCTCACCTCGCTGTGTTTTTTTCCTCTTTGGTCTTTTTTGACAGCGATAGTTTGAAAATGGTATCGTCCAATAGGATTGGAGGGTTTATAAACCCCGCCTACTCTGTAAACAAAATGATTAAAGGTGCGTTCGATCCTTTTCCGGAGTTGTCGAGGCGGGCGGCGTGAGGAAAGATAATGATTTGTTCGACGTCGGAAGCAAGAAAAGGTGCGTTTCTTTTTGTCCCGCGTGGGAGCCTGAATGCTGCTAGAGAGGAGCTTTTCATTTGACAAAAGTAAGTATTTTCAGAAGTTTTTTTGAACTTTAAAATGACAAAAAATAGAATAAAAATAAAAAAGAAGCGGCCGTTTACAGTGCCACTCTGTGATGACGTCACTATTCTAATAAACACCAGTCTGTTTATTAATGTTAATCACATGTGACATTAAATTAAAATATTACTGTTTCTATTAATTAAAAAAGACCTTATTAATATCAGATTTATAAAAATAAAATAAATACAGTTATGATTATGAAGACCAGAAAACAGTGACTTTTTATGAAGCAGAATCAATCCTACAAATCATAATTAATGTAATTCATTTTGCACTAAAATGATGTTATTGAGTCCAATAAAGGCTTTTTAATGTCCAAACCTCCGTTTTAAATGTAGAAATATGACATTAGCAGAACATAATTAATTATCTTGTTGAAGTTTTCTTCAAAATCAAACGAGTCCTGATAATGTTGGTCTGCAGCGGGGGGGGGGGTTGTTTTTCTGTGGGGACACGGTCGTGTCACGAATCCTCTGCAGGAACCTGCTGTCCACTCAGAGCAGCAGAGCCGGCCCCCCAGGACCAAACCAGGGTTTTCCCAGCAGACTTTTCTGCTTTTTCTGAACATTTTAGGAGGAAATCTGACAAAACTGATGAGCGTCTTTGAGACGGCGAGTTTGATTATGAGTTCATCATTCATCGGTCAATCCTCGTTAAAATGCAAACACGTTTTCTAGAACATAAATGTAAACGAAAGCGGCAAACTGCACATCCTGCATGGGGGGGGTTGCATGCTGCCCGTCCTTCTGGCTGGTGACTCATAAGGAGGAGTCTCGGCGCTCGTTTCCCTGCAGGTTCAGGGCCGCCGTGCCACTTCCTCAGCAGAGCGCTGCTGGCAGGAGCAACACCTGAGCAGGTAACGGCGCTCAAACAGCAGAAGCCTTTCCGATCAGGACGGCGCCGTTTGTGTCTCTCTGCATATCATGAAGCCTCAGGAGGCCCGCCTCGTCCACGAAATCTCAAAGGTAAGGAGCCCGAGCAAAACAAAGTGCAAACGCGGCAGACGGTCTCTGAATGCCGCCTCTTCCAGCTGCAGAGCGCGGTCGGCGAGCTGAAGGCGGGCTTCGGCAGCGCCCTGCTGGAGCTGGGTCAGATCCAGCACGGAGACCTGTACCTGAGGGAGGAGCTGCAGGAGAGCCGCAGGAGCTGCCGCGACAAGGCTCTTCGCCTGGAGGCGCTGGTGGAGGCGCTGCGGGTGAGACGCTCCGTCCGACGGCCCCCGCTGTGGCGAGGAGGCCAGTCCGGTAACAGATGTGGTCACTTCCAGGAGGAGCTGGAGGCGATGAGGAGTCAGGTCCTGCAGCTGCACAGCAGCAGAGCTCAGCCGGAGGCAAAGAAACAAACACAAAGGTAAAAAAAAACCTTTTTATGAGCTTCATGGATGCTCTGACATCAGGAATCTTCATCGCTCGTTTCTTCAGCCTCACAGATATGGAGTGATATTGATGCCACCAAGTTTCACACTAAACGTTCTAATTCGAAAATATTAAATTTTTGCCTTAAAAACATTTTTTTTACAAATGTTGGCAGCTGTTTCACGCTAAACTGAAAATTATGAGAGCAAAATCAAAAACAGGAAAACAGTGAGATGAGACACAACGCATTTAAAAACAGTGTTGCAAACTAAAAAAAAACCTTTTTAAAGCAAAAAAAAAAATTTTTTTTTTTAAATGTTTGTGAAGGCTACAGAGCCCCTAAAGGGACATTGAAGAAAAAAAACAATTGAAGTGGAACAAAATAAATAAATAAGTAGTTTGCTCCCGTTACTATCTGGTGAGCACCAGTTCGTTTTTTTGTTTGTTTTTACTTCAATTGTTTTTTCTTTCCGTTTATTTTTTTTCCCAATGGCCCTTCAGGGGCTCCGTAGAAACAAAAAACAAAAAGTGAAAGCAAATTTTTAATATTTTCATTTACAACTGAGAAAGTTTTGTTTGCAACGTGGTGCCATAGAAATCACTCCACACCCAGAAACTCCTGCTTTGGAGTCAAACATGAGAAGTTTCATCCAAACGTGTGGAATTGAACCGACAGACCCAGAAATGGCGGCTGACGTTTGACAGTTTCCGTCTGATGTCCAGCTGTGATCCGGCAGGTGAGGACCGCGCAGGTGTGGCCGCGCCTCCCGTCCGCCCCTCCAGAGGGAAACTGCTCCTCCGCTGTTTCCTGCAGGGCCTAAAAGCCGGGCTGAGTGAGGGCACAGGTCAGACCCCCCCCCAAAAAAAAGTGGAATTAAACAAACGTGGGACGGTTTCACCAACATCACCTGCTGTTGCAGACGCTCGACACCAGGTGGCGATGCAGCTGCTGCACTCGGAGTGGGAGTACGTGTCCACGCTGAACCAACTGTACGACCGGTACCGGACCCCCCCGGCCCACCAGCTGATGGGGGAGCCAAAGTGAGTGAAGGGGGGGCATGCATGTGTGTGGTTTAGGGGCGGGGCTAATTTTGCTATTTTTTTTTTTAGTATTTCTCATCTGAAATTGATTGTTTACGTCTGTGATAACCGTGTTTTGTTTATGACTCGATGCCTCCTGATGGAATGCAGTTCTCATATCTATGAGTTTGTAACCAAACAACACGAAGGATTCTAGTAACTGTCAGAACAAAGTCTGTAAAGTCATTACTTCATCTTATTCATAATAGATTACAAAGCAATGGAATCAAACCTCCCTTCTTAGAGGTGATCATTAATGAAACCCTCATAAAAGATGAAAAAACGCAACAATAAATCACTAACTGTAACCTTTAAACAAAACGTCTTCTGGAACTTTAGTACAAACAATAGACGCGACAAAGAAAGCTTTTATTTTCTGTTCATCTAAAACCGAAACATTAAAACATTTCTTTCATCGTTTAAAAACATTCTGGACCGATGTTCATAATTGGCTGTTTTTAATATTCCCTCTCTTCTTTATGGAATCCTGGACCTGGAAGTTTCTGATGTCAATCTTATGATTTTGTGGAAACACTTTTTTATTTATGTACATGGAAACACATCTTTGTTTAGTAGCTTTTTTATTTAGTTTTTCTGATTATTTTAAGTGTCTCAAACAAAAACAAGAAAACTACAGTAATGTATCAAACCTATTGTTATTTTAAATTGTTGCCTTTCCTATTTTTATTTTGTTGGATTTTTGTACGCGCATTTCAAATGTTTGCTCACCCTATCTTGGTTTGAATATGAATTGAAAAAAATCTGAAATAGATTGAAATAATTTAAATGAAATCAGAAACATTACAAAACATTAACAAAACTGCTGTTATCTTGTATTTATGTTTTTGTCATCACTAGAAAAATATAACTTTTTCTTGGTTTTTGTGTAAACATAATTTTTCTCTGATTAAAAATCTTAACTCTAAATCAAATTGAATTTTTTAAGAGGTTTTTTTTTTCACATTTTTTTAAAATATTAGTCTTTTCCTTCATCGCTTTTTTTTGTTTATATCGAGAAGCCCTGCCGCCCCCTGGTGTTTGGCGGCGGTATGACACTCAGCTGGTTTCTCTGTCATGCAGTCAGACGTACGTGAAGCTGCTGGAGCAGCTTCTGCAGCGACACCTCCTCTTCAGGAACACGCTGCAGGAGCGCCTCTCCACCCAACACTGGAAGTCTCTGGTTGGAGACATCCTGGTGCAGCTCATCGGTCAGAACGACGTAAGGCGACGTCTCCTCGCGTGGCGCCGGTGCGGCCGGTTTCAAACGGTGCTCAGAGCGGCTCTTTTCTGATGTCCAGACAGCTTTTGCAAACGCGTACCTGAGCTACACCTCCACCCTGGCCTCCTTCCTGTCCCTGGAGCTCAGCAGACCAAAGCAGGCGGAGAAACGTCAGACAGAGCAGGTACCTCCTCTGATCCGTCCGTGCAGAGAGGATCTTTGAAGACATGCAGACGCAGCGTTTCTGTCCTTCAGACAGAGGAGGAGGAGGAGCTGAAGCTTCTCTCGCTGCTGCTGGCGCCGGTCACTCGGATACACAGTTACCTGAGTCACATCCAGGTGAGTCTGCATCCACCTGTTCACTCCATCATTTCTCCGTCCGTCCATGGCGTCTCGGAGGATCAGAAACAAAATTCCGTTTTGCAGATTCGCCTTTAAAACAGAAAATCTGGAACCTGTTCATGTGAAGTTGTAGTTGTGGAACGTCAGATGTTCCAAACTGGGATCGGACTTTCCCGGTAAAGAAGAACATTCTGGCTCTTTGAGTTTAAATGGACGCAAACAGAGATCTTAAACGAGGATCCGGGGTTTCAGGAAACACGGCTTTCATTTTAAGCTCCAGTTCCTCAGATCTGAAGAGAACGTGGTCTTTGTTTGGACCTGCAGAACCTGCTGCAGTGGACCGGCAAAGAGCATCCAGACTGCAGCCTCCTGCTGGGGTCGGAGCGCGCGCTCAGGACCACCCTGTCCCGCTGTCATGTGATCCTGGAGGAGGAGGTCCGGTGGGAGGAGGACGAGGAGGCGGGACAGAGGCGAGGAACCACGGAAACCTTTTTCTCTTCTTCCTCTGCAGCCGTTCTGCTGTAACTGATGGACGTTTGTCTTTGCAGCTCCTGCGACGCTGCAGCGTCTGCAGACTTTCGTTACGGAGATCAGGTGACCAGAGGCGAGCCCAACGCTGCCGCTTACAGGTGCGTGTTGCCACGGTGACTACAGGTCAACAGATCCCATCAATGATCATATCTGGTCTTCTCTCCAGAGAAGGGAAGGCGGCTGCCAGCGACGGCCGTCTCTCCATGCGGCTGGAGTGCTGGTCCTGCAGCCCGGTGCGCAGGAAGGGCTGCAGGGGGGAGGAGGAGGCGGCGCTGGCGCCTCGCCGCTGCGCTCATGCATGCTGCGCTCAGCTCACTCCTGACCCTGCAGGCTGGGGGGAGAACAGCGACTCGGGTCAGGGCACCTTTAGCCAGCGCACCGCCAAATGCATCAATGAGCTGGAGGCGTCCCGGACAAACCCCGGCCCGGATGACGGAGAGACCGACCCCGAGGACACCTCTGCCTTCGACTACTCCTCCGTCACCTCCTGCAGCCCCGATGGCACCCTTCGCAGGGAGGTGGAGGAGAGCATCAGCGGGGAGTACGAGGAGGAGGAGGACAGCCAGGTGCCGGTGCTGCTGAAGCCCTCCGGCTGCCAGCCGCCGGCCAAGGAGGCGGCGAGAGAGAAGACGGTCTGTCTGAGATGGCAGATTCCCAGACAGACCCCCCATCCCCCCCTCGGGTACCCCACCGCGGACGGGCCGCCGCCGTGCCTCCTCAGTTCCTTTGGGAAGAGGTTGGTCAGCGTCCGGAAGGGGTCGCCGCCTCTGCACCTCAAAAGTGCCTTCAGGCCCATCTGGGACGATCCAACCAAACAGGTGCGCACCAGTTCTGGTTCAGAACCCGAACGGGCTTGTGGTTCTGGACCAGAACTGAAAATCCTCTCAGCTCAGAATTAGTTTATTTCAGTTAAATTCTATTCACAGCGTGCTTCCCAGAGAGCAACACTTCCTGGTTGCAGCCTCCTTAACCCTTGTGCCATCTTAGGCACTTTACATTTGGGTCATCTAGACCAGTGTTTTTCAACTAGTGTGCCGTGGGAAATTACCCTCATTAATCATTCACTGATCTAAAAACATTTTCGTTTGCGGGAAAGTCCCGCCCCTTTACCTGTCTCCGCCAATCATTGTTGAAGGCTTGATCACATGTCAGCAGTCTGACCAATCAGAAGTGGTTAAAGTCTTCACTTCCTTGTTCTTAATTCTGCTCATAAATTCTCTCAGTTCCAACAAAAATACCAGCTAAAGCTCGTCTTTAGCGGTGTAGCTTTCCACAGAGTCCGGTGTCAGACCGTGTCAGACCATGAACAAAACAATGAAGCTCACAGACGCGAGTCTTTCTGCCCTTTTTCGGCAGTTTTCACACTACATCTCCCATGATGCATTGGCTTAAAGGGCCAGTGTCCCAGCGCACAATGAGTGCGCGTGAAATGTCTAGAAACCTCAACGGACAAACAAACAGTTTCTAAATTTTCTAATTTAACTTTTATTTCATCTCTTAGAAAAAACAGCCGCAACTTCCTGCTTTTTTGGCCACAATTATCACAAAATGCACGTGAGATTGCGGGGGGGGGGGGAGGGGGCTGTCGATCAATAGAGACCATGAATTTCTGCTTATTTTTTTTTTTTTTGGATGCTGGTGTGCCGCGGGATTTTTGTCAAGGTTAAAGTGTGCCGTGGCTCAAAAAAGGTTGAAAAACACTGATCTAGACCCACTAGACAGTGCTCTGAACCTTTTTTCTTCAATGATTTGTGATCTTCACTGGTGTCCATGGATTACATGAAATCTTTCCACCTTTATCCACCTTTGTCATGGTAGGGAGAACATGTCAATGTAAGGGGGGGGTCATCTAAGATAGCACAAGGGTTGAGAAAATGGAAGAGCCGCTGGCTGCAGTTCACCAAGCAACCACTAGAGGGCGTAGCTACAAGCAAACTAATGTGAACATCTTTGACTTTCATTAAGCTGAATTTGCAACTAATTCAGGGGGCGTGGCCGTTTGATGGACAGGGGCACGTCCAGAACCTGCGTGAGTTCTAAGGAGCTTGGGCCTGGAAGGAACAATTTAGAAAGAAAATCCAATCACTTCTACGGAGCCGTCCGTTTTTGTCAAACGTTTGGAGCTCGGGCATCTAGTCCGGATGCCTTCTGGACGCCTCCCTGGAGAGGTGTTCAGAGGATGTCCCACTGGACGGAGGCCCCGGGGAAGACCCAGGACACGCTGGAGAGACTACGTCTCTCGGCTGGCCTGGGAACCCCTCGGGGTCCCCCCAGAGGAGTTGGAGGAAGTGGCCGGGGCGAGGAAGTCTGGGCATCCCTGCTTAGACTGCTGCCCCCGTGAACCGGTCCCGGATAAGCGGAGGAAGATGGATGGATGGTTTTGGAGCAAACATGGAGCCCTCAGACTTGTGGGCGGGGCTAAATGATTCTGGGGTCCATAATACCCCCCCACCCACCCCTGTCCGCTGTTTGTAGAATCTGCTCATTCGTTTTTTTACATTTGAATTTGGTTTTGTAACATTTCAGAGAAAAGTTCTGTTTAGTAACGGCAGCAAACGCTGTTTTTTGGGCAGCAGAACCCGTTTGGTTCTGGACTTCCAGACTGTCTGGAAGTTTCCTGAAATGCTGGTTTGTTGCAGCCGACGGACTCGGCCCCGGTGAAGGACGCCAGGCCGGGCTTTGTTCCGGTCCAAACGGCGAGCAGACAGAACTTCCACAGTGTGGGTTCCAGCAGGGACGACCTCAGGTGAGTTTCACCTGCCGGGTGGGGGGGTGGGGGGGATTTCTAACAGTAGAAGTGACCCGTCGACCCGCTGCTCTGCAGACCGGTTCTGACTCACCAGCGGGGCGGCGGCCTGTGGGACAGCGAGGACCCCTGCAGCACCGTTTGAACCCTCCTCCACTCAGAGGCATGATGGGAAACTGAAGAATCTGACCTTCATCCCGGCGACCTTTGACCTGCACGTTGTCATGGCAAACAGTCGGGGGGGGGGGGGGGGGGGCATAGCATCTTCTAGGAAACAAAAGACGTGTGACCCACACACACAGTCACAGGTTCAATTCCTTAAACCCTCAGACATAGTTCCCACTTAGACTTAAATGTATATTTTACTTTTTTTTTTTAAAACAGATTTTACTTAAAATTCTGTTTGTTAGAATATTTCATTTTTATCTAAACATGCAAGTTTTTTCAATACATTGAATTTTGGATGAAAAAAAAGAACTTTGTGTTTATTTATAGACTGAGATTTCAAAATAAAATAAAATATTCCAACGGAAACCCTTTTAGGACAAAAAGACTTGACTGGTTTCAGATGATTAATTCAGTTACTGAAGTCCAGAAACAGAACCTGAGAAGAACCTGGTTCTTTTCTAAACCCGTAACCGAACTTTTCAATAAAATGTTGAACGCTGTAGAATCTGCATGAACAAAAGCACAAAGCAGAAAGATGAACTTACAGGGCTTTTATTTTGACGGGTTTCTCTTGTGAGATTTTCAAATTAAAATGATTGAATGTTTGGAGGCTTTGAGAAAGCAGAAGGTCAGGATGAAAGACGTGACATGAAAAGGTCCGACCTGGAGGGATGGAAACATCTCAGCAGACCAGGAACGGTCAGCCGGACTCGAACCCTCGGCTAGAACGTTGGTGTTTGAGGGTCTTTTTTGGGTTTTCAATGAAGAACTCAGGTCCAAATGAAGGAAAGAGCTCAGAATAAGACTGGGTGATTTATTAATCTCATCAAGACCGTTAATACAAAGCAGTTAAAAGGCCACAAACCACGGAGCAGAGCGGCTGCCGGACCGGGCCGCTGCAGGAGAACCACCCCCCCCACCCCCCCCGCACCGGTTCCACCAAAACGTTCGGTTCTCGCCGCGTCCAAACGGGAGGACGGCTCTGCGTTTCCAGAGCGGGGGGGGAGTGGAGGCGTGTGTGTGTGAGGGGGTGGAGTTTGTCTGCCCTGATGCGTGTTGGCGCGAGTTCAGCGGTCGCCGCGGCAACCGCCGCTTTCAACAGTACAGCCTAAAGTGCACAAAGTGTTTCTGCCAAGAAAAAAAAACAAAGAAAGAAAAAAAAGTCCAAATTCTTCACTAAGCTCCAAAACATCCGGCGGGTCGGTCCCCGCCGCTGCCCAGCGGGGGCGGGGCGGGGCGGGGAAAGGGGGGGCTGAAGGTTTCTGGTGGAACCAAAGCGGGTTCTCCAACGATGGCTTTCCTCGGTGTCTCACCTGCAGAGTGTCCGTCAGTTCAGGAGAGAAGGTTCGATTCCTCCGACCGTAGCAGCATCGGATCATCGGGACACGTGAGCGGACGGGGGAGGGGAGGGGGGGTCCGTTAGTGTGTACATGGGTTCTATACATACAGTCTCCACACGCATGTACAGTCAGCGCGTACATGTAGAAAAGGCACATCTGAGCGCGCTCAGACCCAGGAGAAGCCGGCATCTTTGTGGGGGGGGGCAGACCCAGCTTTGGTGGGGGAACGCGACCTTCCAGTGCAAAGTTTGAAAAAGAGCGTGGGGGGGGGGCACAGTGTCCACTGAACGGGTCATGGGTCTGGCTGCAGCGTCCGCACTCAAACGTGTGACGTCCGGACTCAAACCCACGGCTTGGCCTGGACCTGAAGTGCAAAAGAGTGCCCCCCCCGGGGGTCAGAGGTCAGCTCTGTTTTGAAAGGCAACGTGTTGTGGCTTCAGCTGAAGTGACTCGGCCGAGCTCGACTTGCTACGATTAAGTCACAGTGTACAGCGGGAGGGGGCGGGGGTGGTGGGGGGCTTTTACCTCTTGCTGGGGCTTCGTAGTGTCACATATAACAAATAAGGCCCCCCCCCTCCTGCATAAAAGTAAGACTTCTGCACCTCAACCATGGAGTCCAGATCTGATCTACCCCCCCACTTTGGTGAGGGTGGGGGCAAAGCTGACTCCCCCATCTGTAAGCTGGCACGAAGGGTGGATGGGGGGGCCAAAGTCTCAAATCACCTGAGAGGTGTGCTGGAGGAGGGGGAGGGGGCAGCGGTCTTATTGGCTGCTCTCCGTGTTCTCCACCAATGACAGGCCTTGCAGGGGGGGCTGCAGCGCCTCCCGCTTGTAGGTCTTTGGGGGGAGCTTGGGGAGCTGCGGGCTGTAGTTGTGACGGGGCGGGATGGGTGGGGCGGTGATGGGGGCGGGGCAGAGGCTGTTCTGGCCGGGGCAGCTCCGCCTGGGGACGCGAGGAGACGGCGTGCTGGGGGGCGTGTTGGGCGAGCTGGGGGAGGTGCAGATGTCCCAGTGGTACCGCCCCCCAGGGGAGGGCTGCGGGTTCAGGGGGTAGTTGATGAAGATCTCCGGGGGGCGCTGTGGGACCGGCGGGGGGGTGTCGGGGAGCGGGTCTCGTGGAGGAGGAGGTGGAGGGCTGGGCAGGGGTCCGTCGGGGGAGGGGCTGTTGTAGAGCGTCTGCCTCGGCTGGTTCCTGGGAGGTGGGGGGGGCAGCCGGGGAGGGATGGCGGGGGGGCTCTCTGATCGGGAGATCAGCTGAAACACAAAAGCAAAACGCCGACGTCAGAACGGAGGATCGGTGATCCAAACGTCTCTGCGGAGCTGAAGCCTCCGTTCCACTGAGCGGTCCGCTCCGGTCTAGAATGGTCCGGTCCGGTCTAGAATGGTCCGGTCCGGTCTAGAACGGTCCGGTCCGGTCTAGAACGGTCCGGTCCAGTCTAGAACGGTCCGGTCCAGTCTAGAACGGTCCGGTCTAGAATGGTCCGGTCTAGAATGGTCCGGTCTAGAATGGTCCGGTCTAGAATGGTCCGGTCCGGTCTAGAATGGTCCTGTCCGGTCTAGAACGGTCTGGTCCAGTATAGAACGGTCCGGTCTAGAATGGTCCGGTCTAGAACGGTCCGGTCCAGTCTAGAATGGTCCGGTCCAGTCTAGAACGGTCCGGTCTAGAATGGTCCGGTCTAGAATGGTCCGGTCTAGAATGGTCCGGTCTAGAATGGTCCGGTCTAGAATGGTCCGGTCTAGAATGGTCCGGTCTAGAATGGTCCGGTCCGGTCTAGAATGGTCCTGTCCGGTCTAGAACGGTCTGGTCCAGTATAGAACGGTCCGGTCTAGAATGGTCCGGTCCAGTCTAGAACGGTCCGGTCCAGTCTAGAACGGTCCGGTCCAGTCTAGAACGGTCCGGTCTAGAATGGTCCGGTCTAGAATGGTCCGGTCCGGTCTAGAATGGTCCTGTCCGGTCTAGAACGGTCTGGTCCAGTATAGAACGGTCCGGTCTAGAATGGTCCGGTCTAGAACGGTCCGGTCCGGTCTAGAACGGTCCGGTCCAGTCTAGAACGGTCCGGTCCGGTTTAGAACAGTCCGGTCCGGTCTAGAACGGTCCGGTCCAGTCTAGAACGGTCCGGTCCAGTCTAGAATGGTCCACTCAAAGTTGGACGGTCATGGTGCAGACTGACTAGACTGCGTAGCTTTGCGTCACGGTAGTGTGACGCTTGTTTGGCGCGTTTTATTGCTGTAACGACCTTCCGCCAATCAACAGGTGTCATCAGTAGCTCCGCCCTAACCGGTCCGTTCCACTTTCCTATGGACCATAAAAATGGTACGGTCTGGCCTAATGGGTCCATTTTATAGTGGATGCTGGTGGTGGTGGTGGGGGGGGGGGTGTTCCCATGAACATAAGAATTTTTTTTGTTACCATCATAAAAAACAGGTTCCTTTATTTTTTATCTCAGCTTTCATTTGAACAGATCGTTTTCTATGTTTTAGCGGCAAAACCTTCAGATTGAAAGAAAACTAGATTCTAGGTCATGTTTGATTCGTTTCATCCAGACGGCTCAAAGGTCTCACTTTAGCTTCAGACGTGGCGTCTTTCCGTCGGGGGGGTAGAGGAGGCGGCCTCAGCTCCTCCACCAGCTGGTGCAGACTCCCGCAGGAGGCGAACTGCATCTCTGACAAAACAAACAGAGTTTTAGAGACGACAGGAGGAAGCAGGAGGAGCGTTTGTGCTGAACGGGGAGCAGAGGCTGCACTGACTTGAGAGCTGCAGAGCCGAGTTGGGGGGACCTGCGGTGGAAACGTTCAGGTTCAGGTTGGGTAAATGAGCGGCTTTGGACCGGCGCTCGGCAGAGCCGCTGAACTCACCGCCGCCGGCGTCCAGGTCGTTGAAGACGGGGCAGGGGTCCGAGGAGGCCGACTGCGGGGGCGTGGGGGAGTTGGGGGAGGTGGGGACCGAGACGGAGGCCGGGGGGTCCAGCTCGGTCTCGGTGGCGGCGGGGGCTATGCTGCGGAAGGTCTTGTGGGGGGGCTCCCGCTCCAGGGGGAAGGGGTGGCTCTTCAGGGTGCCGGCTGTGGACGTCCGGACGGGCCGGATGCCCGGGGACTTCAGGGTGTACATGGTCTTCCTGGGCTGCAGGGGGCAGAGCAATTTAGATGGGGGGGGGGCGCACAAGGAAGCAAGAAAAACAATTTTTAACTAAATTAAAAGGTTTTTTTTTTTGGGGGGGGGGGGGGGGGGGGGGGGTCCCCCCCGCTGCACCACAAAAAAGAATAATTCAATAAAACAAACAATCCCTCAGACAGAAGCGATGGGTCAACATCTTTCATGTTGGTCAGAACTGACTGAAAACCTTTTTCTAAGGTCAGGAGATCATCAGACCCTTTCCTGATAGGAGGGGGTGTTTGCCCCCCAGCGTAGAAGCATTCCAGTGCAGTGAAGGCGATTACACCTTTGGGTTCATTAAGGAGCTGCAGACACACCAAACACTGAGCGATGCGTGTCCCCAATGTGACATCGACCTGCTCCCATTGATGTTAGCTAGCTGTTCTTTGGACCGATGCCGTCCGTCTATGTACCCCCCCCCCTTTGTGGTAGGCATTTGGAAGATGAGCAGACGTCATGCAGAGCGGTCTGCACACACCCTCAGTGCGGCGGATAAAAAGCTGCAAAGGCGTCTGAAGAAGTGGACACTGGGGATTCAAAATTCCCTTTTTAGTCTCTGAAATGAACCTTCTTGACCTTCAGTGATCCTCCAGTGTTCTTAGAACATTTGTGGACCAACGTGGCTGTATTTAGTCGAGTCTTTCTTTTTATTCCGTGTTGTTTTTTTCAGTCAGGTAGGTTTTTCTGTTATTTTGGCCTTGGTTCACTCTGAAAGTGTTTTTGCTTCACCTTTTGAGTTATGCTTTGTCTGGTATCTCTTTCATTAGTAAATAGATGTGTTATTTTTGGTGTTTTGTTTAAATCAGGGAAAAACTTTACTTTTATGTTATGCTCCTCTAGGAGCATATTTGGGGGCTGGTCCAAAGAGTCATAGAAGGGGCAAACATAATATTTGTCCCAACTGGGGCAGATCTTGACATTTCCTTGAGGCCTAAATCGTAGTTTAAGTGAATGTTTAACTACTGCTTCTGTGAAATTTTGGCTAGAGATTGTGGCGTTGTTGAACATGACCTCCATTTTTTAACCCTTATGCTCTATTGTGGGGTCCAGATGACCCCACTCCCATGGTCAACGTACCTCCAGGGTTGGGAGTGGGGTCATCTGGACCCCACAAGATAGGTATCGGCTTGTTCATCAAACAAAGATGACAGAAACGTTGACAGAGATCCTCAAATTTCCAACTAAAAACAATGTTTTTATGAAAAACCGGAGCGGGGAGGACGGATGTAACCAAACCCAGACGTACAAATCGGGGGGGCTGCTTGCAGTTGCGGGGCTCGATCTCCAGAGACATCTTGAACAGGTAGTCGGAAAACTCCTTCTCGCTCTTGGAGCCCATGGGGTTCAGGTTCTCGAAGAACCTCTGCAAACACACAGACTTTAGCCCAGAACGGCCCCTCCTCTGAAAAGCTGCACACCTGAAGCCAGGAGGACGGAGGTTCTCACCCGGATGTCCTGCTCCATCCTCAGACAGTACGGCTGGTTCTGGTACTGCTGGATCTCCCCTGTGATTTCCGCCACTTTCCTCCTCTTGCTGAAGTTGATCAGGTCTTTGCCGTGGCGCTTCAGGAAGTCGGGGTTTCCCTCCTCCGTCTTCAAGATGTTGGTTAGGTAGATACCTGAGCAGGAGGAAACTTTTGTGGTGAATACAGATGGGAACCGTCTGGACTACATCCGTCTAACTGGTACTCCTGAAACGGTTCTGGTGCCGCGAAGTACAGAATAACTTTGGACTGAAGCTCCACCCACCCTTACAGCCACACCCCGCCCACAATCGCTGGAAAGGTAAATTGATTGGCCAAAATCGTAGAGCACATCTGAAATGTGCGTTTTTATATGGTACCGGTTGGATCGTATTGGTTGGTACCGGTATCAACTTGTGTTTCCATTCCTAGTGAAGGTGACTCGCAAACAAATGAAAAAGTGATTTTGCTGTGATTGGTCATGACACGGTAAAAACACGCAGCTGTGACGCTGAAGGACGTACCAAAGAAAGGCACGCAGGGGGGGTTGATGGACTTCAGCTTAATCAGGTACTTTTTGAAATGGTCCTGACTCAGATCCACGGCGTCCTCCAGGACTTTCCTTTTCCTCTCTGGTATGGCCTGGAGAGACGAGGAAAAAAAAAGGTTATTGAAAAGAAATGAATCCTAAACATGATGCTGCCGGAAACTGAGAAAGAAAAACTTTTTTTTTTAAATTAAATATAAAATAATTTTTTGGAGTGTAAGTTAAGTTCTTTGCATAGTTTGGCAGGGGATGCGACAAAAAAAAAGGCTCCTCTGTTTGTCATTTTCCCACTAACGACCACTAGAGGGCACTGTAGGTGTGTGCATCACTGTTTGCTCCTGGAGAAGCAGCGCCGACCTCTGCAGAGTCGTTCCAAAGCGACAAAGACGAAGAATTCAAAGGACTCCATGATTTTAAGTTACAATTCATAAAGGCTTCAGCTGATTTGTTAGCATGTATTTTATGCTATGTCATACCAGACACACATTCAATTATCATGCTTCATGAAGCTAAACATGGTTGCAGTGCAGATATTCCGTTTATGATCCTTATCTATTTCATTTACACAATTTGCCTTTCAGGATAAAAATGTCCGTTTTATGTATTATATTTAGTCAAATACATTTCTAAAAAAAGTGTGACTTTTATTTGATCGTTTCTTCTTTTTTATGCATGTTTTGGATCTGAGACTTCTACTCCAGAGAGATTTATAGTCTAGAAAAAAATGGCAATTAGAAAAACAGCTGGAGGCATTTGTTTGAAATCGCCATGACGACGTTCTAATAATATAACCTCGTTTCTAGCAGGAATATTTGTTAATTCTGGATTTTTAAGAATGTAGTAGAGTAAAATATACTTCAGACAATTATAGCTCTAAAACATAGAATAATGTTGGACTTTAAACTAAAACCAGATGGCACAGGAAGTACATAAACTTTCAAAGTAAAGTAAAACTATGGAGCGTTTTTTGCTAATAAAAAATGAAATAAATTTTGTTTTAAATAGTTGACAATTTGAACAAAAACCCAGATGAATATAAAATTAAAAGATGAAACTTTGGCGTTCACTGATGTAAGGTCATGTGACGGTCTGCTAGCGTGATGGAGAAGCCGAACCCGAACACGTCTGTAAAATGTCAAAGTTTTTTGGTTTTCTGTTTTCTAGTTTTATCTTCTCATGGATCTACGTAGCTGCAGACAGCAGGAAAACTGTGGAGAATTTTCAGGATTTGTTGTTAAAAGATCCAAAACAACGGCCATGTTTAGGTTTGGTCTCCTGCTGAAGTGAAGCAGGAAAATGAGGGAGAAACCTGATTTAAAGTTTCTCTCTAAATCTTTACATTTAGTGGATTTTGGTCTCCTGTTCTAAATGAAGGTATAAATGATGCTGATTATTAGTTTAATCTCCACACATCCAGTGAAAGGACACAAACACAGAAGCCACATCACATGTGGACCAGTCAGAATCCTGGTTCGATCTGCCACCCCTTGATTGATGAATCCTGTCGCCGCCTGAGGACCGATCCACAGCCATCCCTGCTCCAGGCGCGGCGCCTCACCTCAAAGGTGTGGTCCAGCCTGTAGACCGGCACAGAGTTGATGGCGCTGACCACCTCAAGAACGCCGTTGAAGTTGTTGAGCTCCTGGAAAACCTGCAAAATCTCGATGACCCGCGACAGGACGGCGGCCCGCTCCTCCAGGTTCATGGTTTCCACGATACACCTGCAGGACGGCAACCATCAGCTTTGCTTTGCAGGTGGGGGGGGGGCTGCTGGAGTAGGGACTCACTTCTCGAACCACAGCGTGAGGTTGGTGGTGTGGCGGATCATCCGCAGCAGGTTCGGAGAGTTCTTCTCTTTGTCCTCTTTGGTCCAAACGCTTCCGACCAGCTCCGACGGCCGGACGGCTCTGAGCACGAGAAAGAATCGGGCGACGTTTGTTACCGCCAGCCGCCCCCACCCCCCCACCTTCGGCAGGAACTCACCTGTACAGGTCGGACTCGATCAGCGTGAGCTGGCGAGCGATCTCGATGGGATGAAGGGTCATGAGGTCGAACTGCTCCACCTGGCCCGCCGTGCAGATGTGCCACTGGATGGGAGGGGGCGAGCTCTCGAAGGTGATGTTGTGGCTGACGCCGTTCAGCTGAGTCTGCAGCTTCCTCCTGATGATCTTGTTGATGGACTCCACCCACTTCCTCATGGATTTACCTGAAGACGCAAAGAAAGCCGTAAGTTCATGAAGCCTCAGAGCGTCACGGATGTACGCAGCGTCCTGAGGCGGCGTCTGAACGCACAGAGGCAGAACACAGGAGGCAAATTGGCGACGCAGCAGGACGGTGATGCTTTTCCACCGCTGGAGCTGCATCTGTCCGTCAAACTGGGGCTGAAAGCAGCAAACCTCTTAGGTTACTTTTTTTTTAAAACACAGCAATTTACACCATGTTGGCCGTGAAAATGTATTTCAATAGAGAGGAGCAGAAAGTTGAAAACTTTAGTAAGAAAAACAGAAGATCCATCGACAGATAAAACTAAATGATGAAAAGGTTTGTCTTAGAGCTGGAAAGGAAGGAAAGGAAAGAATAAATGAATCATTTTTACCCAAGAAAACTTCAAATGAAAGTGTTTGCTGCATGACTTTGAGTTGAACCCCCCCATTTTCAGGGACTAATCTACCACAAGGCTCCAAAGAACAGACACCTTTCCGTCCAAAAGGGGGCGCCAGACACGACAGACGCCAAGTGTTTAAAACCAGGGGTGTTGGGAAAAAATAGTTTCGAGGATATATCGCGACGGTTCATTTGGTGACACTTGTACCGATTCAAAATGCCTTCAGGACGATATCTATTTGATTATTCATGAGCGTCTGACTCTTGTTTTCCACTTCAACCTCCAACCGCTAGGTGGCAGCAGAGAACACGGAGCCTCTTTGAGCAGCTCTACACCACAAAACAATCGTACCGTGGGACTCGTATCGGGATGCGTGCGTTATCACCAGACTCCTGCTGATACACACCCCTATTTAAAACCAGATTTGTTGATTTCAAGAAGCGCGACTGACCTCTGAGTTGAATTCTGCTGGTGATGTAATCCTCCAAGCGACTTCTCAGGTCCGGGTCGTTCTCAAAGTCGTAGAAATGATGCTCCACCCACTGACGGAAAACGTTGAGGACCCTGCGAGGACAAGATGCGGTCAGACGTCAGTGATGTGGAGCTAAACGAAAGGGGACTGGAGGAAAAATGGAAACCGCTTCCTGCAGGCTCTAAAGGTGCAGCCAATCAGATCGATTAGAGAAACGGCGAGGAATTTTAACTAAATGAAGTGTTGAAGATGTTTCTGAAGATCCAGTTAAAGGATTTCACTGCACTGGAACACAGACTCCTTCCGTTTTGGTGTTCAGTGGATGCAGCTCAGCGGGAGTTTGGAGGAAACCACTGCAGCAGGTGAGCAGGGTGTACCTGAGCTGGACAGGCTGCACGTATTCTTTCCTGAACCTCTGAAGCTCGGCTGCCATCGGCTGCTCGCCGTTCCACAGAGCCTGAAGGTCCTCCTCGCTGGGCTCCGGCTCGGGAATCTCGATCCTGTGAAAGATCAGCAGACGCTTCAGACCAGCTGAGGACGGGAAGAAGAAAGGAGGAGGAGGAGGAGCGGCGTACCTGTCGATGAGCAGCGAGAGCAGCTCCTGCGGTTTGCAGAAGGATCGGTAGGTGGTCAAAAAGGTTCGCACGAAGTTGGGATCTGGGAATCAAACACACAGAAGCGTAAACCCAGAGGATGAGGGACAGACGGCGGCCCCCCTGGGCGTGCGGACGCTGCACACTCACCGGCGTACATGTGGTACGTCAGCCTCTCGATCAGCTTCACCACAGTGCCGGCCTTTATGATGGGGATGCCGGTTTTGCTCTGCAGTTTGTCTTCGAACACGATGTTCTCCTCAGAGTCCTGAACCGCGAAGCGGTAAACATCTGGGGAGGGCAGCCGGAGCGGGTGCTCCTGCTCCTCCGTGTGCAGCGCCGTGTCCAACATGCGATCCAACGTGGACCGGTACTGGAGAGTCATCAGCGCCGCCATCCACGAATCCTTCTCCTCTGCTGTCCGTGCGCAGAAAACGGCGCAGTTTTCGTCCTTGCCCATCAGCTCAAAGGCATGCCGCAGGTCGGCGGAGTCGTCCCGGTCCACGATGCGGACCTTCCTCAGCACGAACTTCTCCTTCAGGCGGTACTCCGCCCCGTTTCCCGCCCCCGGGAGCCGGGAGCTCTGATTGGCCTTGCAGCTGATCATGAGGCCATCGAACAGGAAGTTGTGCCTCTCGTGCTTGGCGCCGGCTCTTATGAGCGGCCCCTCCAGGATGAACTCGCTGCAACACTGGCCGATGTCTTTGCCCTCCCAGCCGTCGATGCTCTTCTGGATCTCGTTCATGCGCTTGATGGCGAGCTGCTTGCTGCGGTTCTGCCTGCTGTACAGGCGGTACATGGGCTCGCTGTCGGGAGGAGAACAGGGTTAGCATGAACAGCTGAGGGACACAGAGTGGAGGCTGTTCGGCGCTGGGGGGCGTACCCGGGTTTACGGCGAGGCTGGTGCTTGTTGTAGCTGCGCTCAATGCTGCACTGAAGGTTCAGCAGCGCAGTGATGGCCTGTTTCAGACATTCCCTGTCGTCTTGGTCTTTGCTGCGTTCCTGAAGTTGCTGCAGAGCCGGAAAAAAGGTTAGACATCAAAACATTTATCAGATGCACCCCGGCTCTGAAACGATCCTAAACCTGAAAACTCTTAATTCCTTTGGGGGGTTTTATGGATCAAAAAGCAGTAAATTCATCTGCTCCAATCAGCAGATTTGACCAAGTATGGGGATTTCAGGGATTTCTGGGAAACTGTCTAAATTCAGGGAATTAACCTGGAGCCTGCAAGTTCCGACAGGAAGTCAGTGATGAAGTAGTGTGCACGTTTCCCTCAGCACTTCTGAGTCCAGCAGGGACCAGAAGCTGATTTTAGAGAACCTGAACTCACTAAGACTTAACGGTACTTCCCAGTTTGGACACTAGGTGGCGGTACTGACTCAACCAAAGCAGGAGAAGAAAGATGAGAATCAGAGAGAGCAAGAACTCCAGAAAGAGCAGGAAGTTTTATCCCATGATTCATTTGATCCAAGGAACCAAACCTTAAAGATTTTCTGCAAGAACATAAATCTATTTAAAAAAAAAGTTTAGGCGATAGTTTAAAGTGTTTAAAATGGTTGAAATGCTCCTTTTTTTAAAAACATTTTAGACAAGTATAAATCAGTGAACGTTCTTCGTTAAAATCAACTTTTCTAGAATATTTCAATAGAAAAGTCAAAGAACTTCATTTTCTGTGTAAAAGGAAATATTTTAAATTATTTAAATAAACTATCCTTTCCTGCCATCTGTGGCTTTCTTTGTTTCTATTTAATAAATGTATGTTTCATGAGCTGACAGGAACTTAGGAATCATTTTTATACATCGTCTATTCTCATTGCTCTGCTGTTTCCTCTTTCTCTGAAAAGAAAAAAAAACCCTGAACGCCTCATAAAAGGTCAAATCGAGGTCAGTTTGTTTGAGCACCTGGACCTGCAGAAAAAATGAAGTTAAATGCGCATTTTACTGATTCCAAAACGAGGATTTCACCTGCAGCAGCTCAAAGTAGTGCAGACAGTGGTAAACTGGGACCATCATCAGCTGGGGGAGGACATACTGGACGGCTTCTTTGAAGCCCTCTGCAACTGACTGCAGAAAAACACAAAACAGACACATTCAGGCCGCAGTTCTGTGTGTTCTGATGGAGAAAACAGACGAGTGGTTAGAGACGCATTTGACTTCTTTCCCCCTCAAATCACATTTATGGAAACAAATCCTTAGAACGTGACTGAAACATTAAAACATTCAAATATCAAGGCCGTAAATGACACAGGAAAGCTGGGGTGTGTGTGTGTGTGTGTGTGAAATTGGATCCACTTTAATCTCGTGATCCCCTGACAGACGACAGGATCAATGCGCTCGTACTCGGACTCTGCAGCAGCACCAACGGCGTCTGCCTGAATGAGGAGCTAGAGCCGCCCGCCCGCCTCCCCGATGGAGGGCGGGGGAGCGCCGACGTCACTGCAGATGGATGCGCCCGCAGGTCCGTGCGTCCTCGCCGCTCATCTACAGCCGAAGCTTGGACGGAGCAAAGCCGGGTCGGCTTTAAAGAAACGTTTTTTAACTCAGTTATGGTGTGCTTCAGACCCCCCCCCCAAGAGAGAAAAGCAGGGCCATGGCGGCCAGTTCTATTTTTAAAAGGCGATGTAATTTAGCCACAAAAGCAGACGTGTCGGGGAGGGGGGGGGGGTAGTGATGGGAGGAGAAAGATGGAGTCTTGACAACGAGGAGAAGCCAAAGACAGCAGTGGGGGTCTGATCCTTGTGAGCACAGAAGATAAAACCAAAGTGACCACCAACGGAGAAGAACGGCGGTTTGTTTACAGGCAAACAAGATACAGTAACAAACACGCAGAAGAGGAGGAAAAGAGACGTCTGGAAAACATTTGCATTAGTAAAAAACAATGGCATGGAGAACATGTATGTCTGGCGTTTGCCTCCCATGTCGACAAAAAGGTCATTTGGAGGATAATTTTTAAACTGTTGCAGTGAAATAGAAATGATGTTTTTGTTGTTGTGCCATTGGTTCATGTCCCTTAAGTTTTATCGTCATCGCATTATTGATCACTAATATCGTGCAGCCCTACTAAGGGATATGAATATGTTACATAAGTGGTAAAACAAGAATGCTTTTGTAAAGGGACACATGTCACACGCATTCCTATAAAAACAAATGAAATCTCAGTATTTGCACGAAAAATACATCTGTAAACAAAAAAAACAGGATTTGTAGAGAAGCTGCATAAGCAGAAACTTGGGTAGAGAAAGTGCGTCTATGAGGAACATGCATCAGTAATTACAGAACGTTTTCTATTTGGGTCAATGGAAGCTGCATGAGAAGAAAGTGTAGTAAGGAACATAAACTGTTTGGAAAGATTTCCCAAATAATGCAGGGCAGGATGGATGCTTCTGTAGGACATGATCAATTTAAAATAAATGTTTTTTAAACAAGAACATCCCTGTAGGAACATATATTGAAAGAAGAAACCCGTTTCAAAGAAATATAAATTAGATAATAATACTGACAGATATAATAAGAAGAAGTCTGGAACCGGTTTTAATGTGGAGTTGCATGTACACGAGGAAACCCCGTGATATTAGTGATCAATAATGCGATGACGATATAACCAGTGATACACGAACAAACAGCAAAAAGACCAAAAACATTTTTCTAAATGTTTCCTAAATGTTCAAGTGCCTCAACGCCTCGTTCCATCAGGACTTTGTTAAATCTACAGAGCAAAAGCCAAAGCAGAAACTTTCTTTGCCAAAGTTTTACCCACAAACTTTTACAAATGAACATTTCTAATTGCTGATGTTTCAAACTGTAACAAACGGGCTTTTCTAACTGTAGGTGCAGAAAAGTAAATATATAGAAGACACACCAATTTATGATGATTATATATGAAATGATTCATTTTTATGCCCATAAATTAACCAGTTATTTACATTTTAAGAGCAAAACCACAGAATAGATGCCAAAAATGCAGAATCTTTTGACAGTCAAACTGGCAGCTCATTTTCCAAATGCATCGTTTTGTAAAAGCAAAATCAAAGATCCTCTGGATTTCTTTTACTGAATAAAAGTTTCATAAATGAGTCGCCAAACCTGGATGGTTATCAATCCACCAAACAAAGAAAGCTTCCATATTAGTACCTCCCTCCCTCCCCTCACACAACCAGCTTTGGAGAATAAACCGCCGCCACTTTCCGCTAAACGCTTCAGAGGAAAAGCGGCGGTGTTGGTTTAACTCGCTCCCTAGTAGACAAAGAGGAGACGTGGAGGAGGAGGAAGCTTTGAAGCAGCAGGAGGAGGAGGAGGAGGAGGCGCACGGGAGGCCCGAATGTAACGCTCCACCACTTCACACCAGCAGAACGTCGCCTCATCCGCCATCGACGTTGCCGTGTTTGGACCGCCTCACAGTTCGCCCCCCGGGGCTAAAGTCAGCGCTGCTCCTGTGAGGAATGTCCAAATAAAACAAAACAGCAGCCGAGGATGAAGAGTCAACAGGACACTGGAAGTGGGTCGTGCCGCGCCTTCAGCCGTCTGAGAAGGAATGTCCGCCGCGACCGGACTTCAAAGCGGACCGACGGAGCGGCGTGTGACCACGGCGGCGCTCAGGGCGGACAAAGGCTGCAGAGGTCCAGAGACCTTCATCCCCCAGAAAAACCCACCAGCTCTGTCAGGGGCCCTGTGGGAGAGCGTTCACCCCGAGTTCAAGGTCGCGAGTTCAAATCCAGGCAGGGTCGTGTCAAAGACTGGGACCCAACGCCTCCCTGTCCCACCCCACATGAAGGGGTTGGAGGTGGGGTTTAAACCCCCAACCGAGTGTGGGTGTGTCACTGCTCCTTCAGGGGAGGGGGGCAAATGTGGAGGACAAACGTCACACACCGAGCTGACGGGACATTTTTACCAGAGAGATTCAGCAGCCAGAAAAATGAGGACCGAACCGTCACTGTCTGTGCAAAGTCACACAACACACTGCTGCACACACGTACACACACACACCAGCACTCACGGTGGACACACACACACATGGTAAAACAGCGTATACTTCTATAGGGCTTCCCAGTCACAGAGCTACACACACACTCACACGCTGACGGCAGCTCAAGCAAACACAACCCACATGCACGCACACACATTGGTAAAACATTCATGCAAACACAAATCCACAACGCGCATGCACACATAAATGTACACACACAAACAGGCAAGTAAACACACACACTGCTTAAAGACGGGCACAAACACAAACGCGTGCAGAAGATTTAGGCACTCGGATGCACACACAACACACAAGCAAGAACACACCTACAAACGCACAGACTGCACAAACCCAAACGCACATCCAGCGCGATTGTGTGCACGTCCACGCAGGCACACACACACACACACACACACACACACACACACACTGGACGTTGCGATCATCTCCGGTCAAATGTCTCACCTGGAAGTAGAGGCCAACGGTGGAGCGTGCCATCAGGTTGTTGAAGTGCTCGTGAAAGTCTTTGCTCAGGATGTCCTGAGACAGGATCTCGTAGGGGTCAAACGCTTGCTCCTGCAAACACACACGCACACGTTGTGTTCATGACGAGGAGGCGCGTTAGGAAAACAGGCCGTCATCAACCGAACAACTGAAGCTAAAAGTGAGCAGGCCGGTTGGAAAAAGAAAACCCAAAATCCGCCCCAGGGCTGACCGATCTCCACGCCGTCTTCACCTGAGCCTCCAGCTTTGTGTTAAGAGTCTTTGCTGCTGTAAAAACTGCTTGGAAACTTTTATAAATGAAAAAAAAGTATGAAATCAATTTAAACAAAGTCAAACATTACTTTGACGTCTTAATTTTTTATACAATTGACATTAAGAGCTGAAAATATTGAATTGGATTCAAATTTACATGTTAAATATTCCATTGGTTTAAATATCAATGCATTTTTAATTTAAAGCTATTTTTACTGATTCCTAAATAAAATGTTTCACACAAGTGTCTTGAACTAAAAAAAAAACAATGTTTTAACTACCATAAAAGGGTTTTTTGATCTGTGATCTGCAGGAAGCTGCTTTATTTAAAATTGATTGATTTAATAAATCTTAAATTGAAGTTTAAATCAAATCCATCAGAATTTTCTTTTTAAATAATCCAATAATTATTGATTAAAAACAGCCACTGTGATAACAAAACGTCTTTTTTTGGCATTTATTTTAAGGTCTCCAGGTCTCTGGGGGGTCTGAGGATGGGCAGTGCAGCTCCTGGGGGGTCTCGTACCTCTGCCAGGTCTTCAAAGCAGCTTCCCACCAGCGGATGAGGACATCCGTCAGCGGTCATCTCCACCGCATCCTCGATCAGCCCCAGCAGCTTCACGGTCAGTTCATGGATGTCCAGAATGTTGCTGAAGATCACCTCCACGTCCTGCAAACACAGGAGATCCGCCGGTGAATGTGCAGTTTGGCTTCTGTCGCGGCGAGAAGCCGTCTGGACAAACGTGGGACGGGACGGCGAGTCTGCGCCGGTGCAGACGCGCGTGCAGACCCCCTGCAGTAAACACGCAGAAGGCGCTTCGCTCATTTCTTCCTTTGTGCACGACTGTGCCGCCGGTCAGAAGACACCGTCGGAAGATGCTCAGACCAACAGGAAGCAAACATTTCTGCATTTAGCTCCAGCTGAAGAAATCACCTAAAGCTGCTCTTATACTTTCCGTGCACAGCACTGCGCACGTGTCCCCATCCCTTTTTCCTGACTGACTGAGCAACAAGTTAGTTTTTTTTTGCCAAATCTTAATAACTTTTCCAAATATTAAGGTGAAGAGTGTTTTTTTGGAAAAAGAAACAGACCACACTTCATGTTTGACGTACTGATGCCATTTCTGTTGCACCGCTGATGTTAGGTTGGGGGTGTGAGGGGCTGTAAGCTAGCAGAGCAGCACGTGAACCAGGGGTGCCCAAATCCAGGCCTCGAGGGCCGACCGTTATCTGCTGCCGATTACCTGGATCAGGTGTGTTTAGCCAATAAGGAGCTTCAATGGCAGGTTGTTGGAAAACATGAAGGACCCCGGCCCTCCAGGCCTGGATTTGGGCACCAATGATGTAAACAAAGCAAGGGGGGGTTGTGTGTGTGTGTGTGTGTGGAAGGGGGGGGGTTACTCTGTGCCAACAGTCCCGCCCACCACTCCTCATTCTCTGCAGAAACTATGTACAAGGAAAGGACAGGTTTAAAAATGGCATATTCATAATGAAAAGACCACAGGGAACACTTGAAAAATAGATCAACAGATGACTGATGTGGTACTTTAAACTAAAAACAAATGAAAAACTCTCAAAATGACTGAATTATTTAAAAAAAAAAAAAAGGATCCTGGGTCCCTCCATTGCAACCCTTTCCTGTCATCTCTGAGGGATTTCAGATTATCCTGGATTACAACAGACATAACTGAAGTCATGCTGGCAGCGGCTGCAGATGTTATTCCCGTCTCACTTGAATGACATGCTCCGCATTCTTCTGGGCCCCACAAACGTTTATATTTTTCACACACATCATCTCAGAAATGACCCAACTCCAAATATGCAAAAAGGACAGAGGAAACTCGGTCTTTCACTCAGCTGCAGACAGATCTGTTCTCCCGCTCTAACCAGTTATGGATGAACTCAGATGTGTTTTTTGTCACATGCTGGACTTTCAGTTCAGGCAGGACAAAAGGCCTGACCCGTCTGCATTAGACGTTTGAGCTTCATGCTGGCTTTGACCAGAGGAAGCCCAGATTTCCCACACCAAGAGCTTTTAATCACTTCTTGGTTTCTTTAGTCACAATAACCTAAATTCCCTGTTTATGGTTAAGCAGACCGACTCGGATGTTAACCCCCCCCCACAGGTATCATCCAAGGCGTCGCTTTTGGCCACTGACTCCTCTTTCCTTAATGTGGTTAGAAGGACATCACCGCTATTTAGTTGCATAAACGTTAAAGGGGTAGGATCGTATAAAACCGCTTTTTCCCCACTTCCTTCTGACTAAAAATATTAATTAGCTTTGTTAAATGTATGTATTTTGTCTTTTCTTTGATTTCTGTTTTACTTGCTTGACACAAACCAATGCGTTTAGCACAGAGAGGTGGTCCTGCTGGACTTTCCAAAGGCTCCATGACCCTAAATCCCGGTTAGCCGATTACGCAGCTGTAATCTGGATGTAATCTCTGTGGGTTTGGCTGAAAAGGCTTTAACTGTTTGCTAATAAAGGTTTTGGAGTAAACTGTCCAAAGCTTCTTATTAAGCGAGTCCTTCTCAAAGTGAGAATAAGGTTTTTTTGAAGCCTTTAGAGCTAAGGTCTGACGGAGCTCCTCACCTGAGGTGTGAAGATTTTGGG
Source organism: Oryzias latipes (assembly GCF_053564925.1). Lineage (NCBI taxonomy): Eukaryota > Metazoa > Chordata > Actinopteri > Beloniformes > Adrianichthyidae > Oryzias > Oryzias latipes. The sequence goes on from NC_136258.1 coordinate 29,401,426, forward strand.
GTTGGTCATGAAGTGATGTCGGAACACCTTGATGATGAGGTCGAGCTCTCGCAGGTACTGCCGCTCCTCCGCGATCTCGAGCCTCACCAGGTCGTCGTAGGTGACCTCCTCGGAGGCCGAGGGCTCCTCCGTGCTCTGTGACATCAGGCCGATGTCCTCCTCCTGGTCAAACATGTCCATCAGCACCTGCGGACGAGCACAGAAGGTCAGAACCAGCCACGGCGGGTCCTGCAGGGTCCTGATGGGGGCGGGACTCACCTTGTCCGCACACATGGATACCTTGATGTCCTGCTGGCTGATTTCAAAGTGCCGGATGTTGCAGACGTAGTTTCCAGCCAGCTTGAGGATGTCTGCTGATATGTATTCAAGCACCGCCACGATGTACAGGGACACATGGTAGTCCACCTTGTAGCCCAAAACCTCCTGATGAGAGAGAGCTCCAGGTAAGTCAGAGGGAAACACGTTCGGGTCCCCTAGGGCGGCGTCAGGCGGGTCACCTTAAGCAGCGGGTGAATCTTGTCCACAGGAAGAAGCAAAGGGTTCCTTCTCTTGCGTTTCTCGATGGCCGCCGCCGCGTCATTAATGGCCCACTTATCTATGGGATGGGGGAACGTTTTCTGCACGCGCTCCTGTTGGAGGAAAAGATCAACATCTCAGACCCTGGAGGACAGGTGGGTGGATCTGGACGAGTCTCCACGCACCTCCACATCCTGGACCGTGCGGGGCTGGGCCACACAGAGCATGTTGAGGAGCTGCAGGATCAGCTCCTCCACATGCTGGAGAGCGTCCTCCTTAGCCGTCAGGTTTGGGTGGACCTGCTTCTGCACCTGCGTGGTGGAGGGAGAAAACAGGTGAGCGGAGGTCACAGACGAACGGAAGGTGATGTCTGAAACCAACAGTCCAACGTCTATGAGAGCTTAGTGAAGCCCACACCTTAAACCGTTTATTTCAACAATAAATGTCATCATATTTAACTAAATAAACCACCCAACACCATTTAAATTAAAAACTATTTTAAAAATTAAATGTTTTAACCTAACTTGATTTAATTGAACTTTTCAAAAAATCTGTTTGCATAGAAGATTCATGACTCTGCCCCTAACTAAGCCATGGAAACCGTTAAAATTAGGTCAGTTATTAGCAAAAAAGGTGCCTCAAAAATCTAAAATGAATGAGTGAGTGAGTGAGTGAGTTATAGATGCCATGCCAAACATGTCATTCAACGGGCTGAAGCTTTTCTCTTCCAGCTGTACTTCATGTTTTTTTCCCATCCAGCTAGGCGACGTTTAAGGTTAATAAGTTTTTTACTCAGGTTTTTTCATGTAGCATGACTCGTTTAATCCAATACATGTTTACATCTCCACATGTTTAAATCTACTTTACATTTTTGTTCTGAACATCAAAAGGCTAAGCTAGACTTTAGTTTTACTGTTTCTTCTGCTTGTTTTGAGATCAAGAGACAGACAGATGGAGAGAGAGAGATAAGTTTATTAACAGTTCTCCAGTTAGAACAAATAAAAGATTCAACAATAAAAACAGTGTGCAAAACAATGAATTAAATAATAAAAGACAAAATAAATAATATAAAATAATAATACATAATTAAAAAAGGTCATAAACTGATCAATCAAATGCCTCAATAATCCCATGTCCCCACATCCACCTTTGAATGCGTTTGACAGATTTCCTGTTTCAAGAGGTGTGGCCTTCCAACAAGCTCACTCCTGATTGGTGGGAGTGGTTGCCATGAAAACCAATCACTGCTCACTGATGACATCTGCCTCAGACATGGCGGCATTTGTATTGTGAAAAAAAATGACAACTGAATTGGCTACATTTAGTTGGAGCCGGAATGAACCATTTTCCATGGATGACGTCACACTCGCTCAGTCCAGATCTCGGATACAGTCAATGGAAGAAACATTGGTGAGATGTAAATGCTGAAAAGATTTCTTCAGACAAAAATGCTTCCAAATGAAGAAAATATTTGGCGACTAAACGAAAAACACTCCCATCAGCGACAGTAATGAAGAACAGCTACAGATGTTTGCTCTCTGCACTCCTGATGACGAAACCAGCAGGACAGAAAGCCCGCTGTGAGGCGCGGTCCGTCAGAGACCAAACCCCAACTTCAACCCTAAAATTTGTAGTCATTTGGGCAGGAATGCCGTCTGTTCAGGAGGAGGGGGAGGAGAAAGGGGTATTTACGCTGAAAACCTGAACACAGGGATGATGGAATTGCCCCGACATGCGGTAGAAGGCCGGGGTGAGAGCAGCCATGTTGTTTGGCTTAGAGACAGGAGGCGGAGCCTAAGGTTCTGAGGTTCTCTTTGGGACCAGGATGGATCGGGAATGAATCCATCAGAGGATCAGATCATGGATGTTCTGGAGATCCATGCAGGGAAGCAGATGGAGATGTTGGAGAGGAGGAACAGTGATGATGCTGGTGAAAGGAGGCTGAGGTTGGAGCTACCAGGAAAGAGGAGGATGTGGAAGAAAGGGTTAGATGGAGGCGGATGATTGGCTGAACTGCTACAGCTACGTGGACAATGAAGAAGAAGATGGTGCAGCGCGGCGTCATCATCACAAGACGCTGCCTTCAGATTAAGGAATGTGGAGGAAAGTTGAAAGGTCAGCATTTTTCTCCAAAATAGGACGTCCACTCTGCATCATGTTCGGTCGCTGCTTTCCAAAATCTACCCTTCTGACTCATTCATTACAGGGTTTCAAAATAAGAGCGCCTGGAAAATCCTCACCACGACTTTGTTTGCATTTCTGCTGCTTTTGACGGCCAAACTGCTATAAATACGTCAATCCCGTGTCTATTTATAAAGCCTGCTTGGAAAAAACTTAGATTTAAGAGGAAGTATGTTCTGAGATTCTGTCCCAAAGAGGCACTTGACCAAATTCCACAGAACATCAGGAGCTCTGAGTCACCACACTGAAACTCCGGGGGTTTCCCCCCCACCACTCCACTCACAGAATAGCGGTGGCGCTTCGGAAAGGCCCACACGCAACCAGCTTCATTTACCTGCAACAATGTCAGGATGGGAGGCCGAGCAACAAAAACAGAAGACACGGAGTCGGAGGGGAAGCACGTCTGGGTGGAGACTGAGTTAAAACACGCCAAACGTGACGCAGCTAGAACACGGATACACTGATAAGACAACAGTAGCTGCAATTCACTTTTAAAATGTTCCATTGAAAAGCCAACTGAACAACTGCAGCTTATTATCATGAAACCCGACTCTGACACATGATGGATCCACACGGGCGGATGTAGCTGCACACCAGCATGTAAAAACTGACGCATGACCATCAGCTAGAAAACAGTGGCAGACGGCCACATCTCCATCTTAGAAAAGGGTTCAAATAAGATAAGATCAATAGCGATTGGAAAAAAAAAAGACTAATGTTTTTCTATTTTAGACAGTTTTGTTCCGCTACCTTCGTACGGTGGTCAGCGGCAAACGCTGTTCTTCCTCAGAGCTTCAGAGTAAAAGCGTGTGTGGACTTTTTGGAAGATTACGGAGCACACGTGAACCAAAAATGAACCAAGCGTTGGATCAGTGGGATTGTCCTAAAGGCTAGAAATCATCGTTCTTCAGCTCTCTGCAGTGTGAAATAGTCAGAAAATGAGGAGGAAAAAGGCCAAATTTAAGAGGAAAAAGTCAAAAAGTTATGAGCCAAAAATGTCAACAATTTCTTTATGCTGTAACTTTACAAGGCTAAGTCATTCGCTTTTGAAAATAAAAGGTTTCACACAGACAATCGGATGTTAGCTGTTAAATTTTGTTGTTATCACACCGCTCAACATCTCCCTGAATGCTTTACTTTTGGAAAACTACAACTTTATTTTCATGAATATAAACCTTCAAAAAACATTACTTTTTCCTTGTAAAGTTACGACTTTTTGAATCATTAATTTACACGCACAAATCTATTTACAAAAGTACAAAATTTCTTTATTTTTTTGGTAAATGTTTTACTTTTATCCCCTTAAATTGGTACAACATTCTTCTCATACATCCAAGGAAAACAGGGAAAAAAGTGTGAAATTATGAAAAAGCCAATCAGGACACAGAACACAAAGCACTGTAAAAAATAAATAAATAAGAAAAGCATGCTAAATGGCACCTAAAAAGACCATCTATGATCAGATCATCCAGACTCCAGTAATATTAATTAGTAAAATGCTGTAAATCCTTCAACCATTCTTTTCCTGTTTTCTCTTTCTTTATTTTAGTATGTTCCTCCATTTTTTGCCGCTTAACTCCTCCTACAATTTTTCAGCTATTTTAACTATTCAACTATTAAAATGTTCATCTTTTTCATTTATGACGTTTGGTCCTTCAAATCCTTGAACCTTTCAAAATATTCCAGGATTATATGGATTGTGTTCCCTGTCCACTGTACCTGGTTGGTAGTGTCATAGCATGACATGTGACCTTTGGTGCCTAACTTGACTGGTTCAAAACGCAATGTTGGCATTTTTCACAAACATTTATCTTTTTTGTTATTGTGCTCTTTTCACTTTATTTATGGTCAACTTTGATCATGTATTTATTTTTATTTTTGCCAATTATTCCCCTTCAAGTTTCATTTTCATTCAGCAATCTAGCATTGAACCCATATTTTCTTCTGGAAATGCAGCTCCTTCTAGTTCTGACGGTCTCACACAGAGAGTTCCCCAAACCTCCGTTTACCTTCATCCTTTGAAAGGACCAAAGTGAAAAGTGACTGAACTGTAAGTGTGTAGAAACGCTGCTTTAACATCCAAACAGCAAAGTGGACTTTTATTCTGAAAAACAGCCTGCATCTGCATGCAGGACTCACTCTGAGTGTTCGGGCACAAAGACAACAGTAAGGCTGTGACGCAACCACCGGAGGAGGGGGGGCATTAATAAAGGGGTAACCTTTCTAATTCAATTGATTATTCTCCAGGCTGCGCATACGGGGCTGCAGGCGGCTCAGGTTGCAGGTAATGCATTTGTGCGTGTTTGTGCAGAAGAGGTGTGTGCTTGTGGCTCGTTATGAAACCCCAAGCATCTGTCGTTTATGATTCACGTCATGACATCATCCGCCATTACACGCAGACTGTCTGGGGACCCGGAGGAGAAACAAAGAGCTCATGCATGTAAACGCCAGCATGAACATGTGTGCACAAACAACAAGCAAACCCTCCCCTTCACGCCGCCGTCCCCCACTCAGATCACAAACACACGCCGCAGCACTTTTCTGACCCGGGGAACCCAGGTCACCGCCGCTGAGGGAGGCATCATAAGTCAACCTCAACTATGAGAGACAAAATGAGAGAAAGTAATCCAGAAAAATCACATTCACATTTTCTGGCTTTAAAAAAAAAAGAATTAATTAATAAACTATGGTGGAAAATAAGTATTTGGTCAATAACAAAAGTTCAACTCAATACTTTGTTACAAGTTCTTTGTTGGCAATGACAGCAGTTAAACTGGTTTTCCCAAAGTGTTGTTGGTGTTTTGGCCCATTCCTCCATGCAGATCTCCTCTAGAGCAGTGATGTTTTGGGGCTGTTGCTGGGCAACACGAGCGTTCAACTTCCCTCAAAGATTTTCTATGGGGTTGAGATCTGGAGACTGGCGAGGCCACTCCAGGACCTTGAAATGCTTCTTATGAAGCCCCTCCTACCAGGGCAACATGTGTTCTGGATGGTTGTCCTGCTGAAAGACCCAGCCATGCTTCATCTTCAATGCTGATGGAAGGAGGTTTTCACTCCAAATCTGGCCATTCATGGCCCCATTCATTCTTTCCTTTACACGGATCAGTCGTCCTGGTCCTGTTGCTGAAAAACAACCCAAAGCATGATGCTTCCACCCCCATGCTTTACAGTAGGTCTGGTGTTCTTTGGATGCAGCTCAGCATTCTTTCTCCTCCAAACACAAGTAGAGTTCTTACCAAAAAGTTCTATTGTGGTTTCATCTGACCATAGGACATTCTCCCAATCCTCTTCTGGATCCTCCAAATGTTCTCTAGCAGACTGTAGACGGTTCTGCACATGTACCGGCTTTAGCAGGGGGACACGTCTGGCCCTGCAGGGTTTGAGTCCCTGGTGGTGTAGTGTGTTACTGATGGTAGCTTTTGTTACTTTGGTTTCAGCTCTCTGCAGGTTATTGAATAGGTCCCCCGTGGGGTTCTGAGATCTTTGCTCACCATTCTTGTGATCATTCTGACCCCACGAGGTGAGATCCTGGGGGGAACCCCAGATGGAGGGAGATCTTGTATGTCTTCCATTTCTAATAATTGCCCCCACAGGTGATTTCTTCACACCAAGCTGCTTAGCTTTTGCAGATTCAGTCTTCCAGCCTGGTGCAGGTCAACTATTTGGTTTCTGGTGTCCTTAAACAGCTCTTTGGTCTTTAGTGGAGTTTGGAGTGTGACTGAGGTTGTGGACAGGTGTCTTTATATAGATAACCAGTTCAAACAGGTGTATATTAATACAGGTAACCAGTGGAGGACAGAGGATCCTCTACAGAAGTTACAGGTCTGTGAGAGGCAGAAATCTAGCTTGTCTGTAGGTGAATAAATACTTATTTTCCACCATAATTTACACATAAATTCTTTAAAAATCAGACAATTTCTGGATTTTTTTCTCATTTTGTCTCTCGTAGTTGACGTATACCTCTGATGAAAATTATGGGCCTCTCATCTTTTTTAGTGGGAGAACTTGCACAATGGGTGATTGACTGAATACTCTTTTGCCCCACTTTACATTAGTAGTATTAATTTTTCGATTATGAATGTTTGTGGTTGATAGAAAAAAAAAGGTTTTCTTCACATTTAGATTAAAGTAAAGCAGACATGCAAAACGATTCACTTTGCCCAAGATTTGGTTCGGGTTGATATGTGATTTTTGTGTTACAAAACCACAACAAAAAACTAAATTCAGGAAAAATCCCTTTTTTAACACTAAAGGAAAAACCTTTCAGTTGTTTCTGCTATGGCTGGAGTATTGCCATAAAACAATAAATTATAAATCCTTCTTAAATGTACACATTTGTAAATGGGATGCAGTGGGGGCGTAAAGATTCACTTCAATGGTGTAACTTACGGTTTGGTTTAAGCCCAGAATTGTGTCATCCGTCATGTAAAGGGGCAACAGTCAGACGGTCACAGCTTCACACGCCTATCATCCTGCTGGGTGGTTAGAAATGACTCCCCAACTCTGTAAAAAACCCTAAATCCTCCTGAAAACAATCAAACAGCTGAAAGCTTCTGCCCCTTCCTTCTCAACTTTTCTTTGTAGGAACCTCTGCAGCAGACAAGTGCAACAGCAAAACAGAGACGGAGGAAACACCATTTCACTTTAGTTCCACCCCGGAAACCTTTTGTTCCTCCTTGTGTTTGTGCAAAAATGCAATAATACACCATTCAAACTACATATTATTCACTTTAAACTGATTTAAATTCTTTCAGATTCCTAACATATGTTTTAGCTTTTGAAATATAAAGCTTTAAACTTTGGGGTAATTTCATCGTTATGATGGGTTTCAATGGGAGAGGCTTCTGACATTTTCACCAAAGTTCCTTCTGTCTGGCAGCTTCTTATTTCGGCGTTCTTTCAGCTACAGACACCATTAAAACGCTAAAATGCTCACAAGGCTTTGGACTACAACATATTTTAGTCCAGTGATTATGCAATGTACAGTTTTTTCACAAATGGACTTCAAACTTTGGTAACTTCTCAACAATGTCCCCGCTGTGGCGTGACGTCACACGCTGGACGGAGGAAAACAGCCTTCAACTTTTACAAACAAAGCTCCCTCACATCTAGAAAGTCAACTCCATCCCAATCAAACATCTAGAAAAACGTAGACACGTTTGTGGGCTTTTCAAAAATGGACTTTGTGTCGGGATGTTAGTTTTCCTTTTCTTTGAAATCCTCCCAGCTGCCGTAGAGTCGCTGCAGCACTAAATGATCCCGTCCACTGAACCTGGTTGGTGGCAGGAGAGTCTAGCTGTGGTGCAGACGTCACTGGTTCGATACCCGGCGCTCGCATTTTTCATTGTTGTTGTGCTGTTCTCACTTTATTTATGCTCAACTCTGATCATTGCTTAATTTTTTTGTCAATTATTACCCTTTAGGTTTCATTTTCATTTAGCAGTTTCTTCTGGAAACGCAGCTCTTTCTAGTTATGGACTCAAACTGTAGGTTTGGAAAACCTGACTAAGCCGCTGTGTAATCTGACTAATCCCAGAAACTGTTAATCTGGAGAAAAGAGCTCTAGACAGGACTCTTAAATGCAGCAAAAGCAAAGGAAATGTTATTTTTAGCCCCTTTTTCATTATGTTCATACGGCGTGAGGGGCGGCATGGCGAGGACATCAAAGCGAGCAGCTGGGACACAAACGGCAGAAGGAAACCCCCGGGGCTGAAAAGCAACAAATCTCGCCCCCTCGTACCTGCCTCTAATAAAAATCAACAGTCTCATCCCCGTCAGGGGCGGGGTCACGCGTGACAAGGGAAGCCTGGAGGTGGCCGGCTGCGAAGAGCAGCGAGTCACCGTCTGTCAGAACCAAAACAAACCTCTGACGTCAGTCTCTGACAGGCTTTCCCTGCAGCAGGCCTGCAACAAGTCAAGACGGCGTCCGCCACTGCGCAGCCCGCCAACCGTTTTCTGAGTTTCACCTGATTCAGCGCATCGTCGCTCAGCAACGTGCAACACTAAGACATGCAGACCTTTACACACAAACTATGGATGAGACCAGAACACAATCATCATCAGACTATGAGGTTTCCACTCGGTGGAATGTAATCCCACATCTCCAGGATCAAACTAGAACCACGTTCTTTAGCAATGCTGCTACAAAAGTAATGAAAGCAAAAATGATTTTTTTAAAATAAAATAAAACGTTTTTTCTTCTATAAAGAAACTAGCAAATATTTGATGCAGATAACCAACACTGGTCGGCGGTGATGGGAGCATCAAAAAGTAATCAGCCACTTCCTCTTTCACTGAATGAGAAGTTTTCCAACCAACAAGGGTTTTTAACGCTTCATCTTCACAAAAACACTGCTGCGGAAAACGACAGGAAAACCCTGAGATTAAGACGACCGAATCCAAGATGCTGCTGATCCAAAAGAACCAGACAAAACGTTCAGGAAGGTTTGGGCAAAGACGCTGCGTTTTGGGGGGTTTTAAGCAGCCCGTTATCTAAATGCAGTAGAGATGAAGCGCATTTACGGTCAGTACAAATCAGGAAGGAGTAGAGTTAATATCTAACAGAGTTTCATAATGACTTCACAGCCTGGGATCTTGGAAACAGCCTGCTGACTATTTACTGTATGCGGAGCACCAACTTCTTCAAAAATCACACAGGTTCAAAACAGAGAAGTGGAGAGAGAAACTGGATGAAGAAGCAGCCAGCAGACACGTAAACAACCACAGGAGATGAGGACAGCACTTTCAGCAGCAGCAGCAGCAGCAGCAGCGCTGGGTTCACTGATGCAAAGCCCAGCAGGGAGCTGCAATCTCAGCCCAGAGCTTTATTTCAGAGCTCAGGCAGAGCCTGCAGCTATCAGGAGATCCGCCAGATACAATCTAGAAAAGCATGAACGCAGCACTCTGACCCTCAAACCTCAGGAGTTGCAGATTGAATTTTTTCAAGTGTTAAACAGACAAATGTAATCCAAACCTTTCGTAAAGCTTGCACGAAGAGGCCTCTCCATTTCTGACTGTTCTCTTCACTTGAAAAGTCGTAGATCTGCTGCGGCTGCATCGCTGTAGCGGCTCCTGGCGTGGCCGTGATCCGGGCTGAGGTGTCAGCATCGGCCCCGGGTAGATAGTCCTTAAGGGTGGGTCCGTCCGGGGCAGGCACGGTGGGAAAAGTCACACTGGCTTGTTCACGAATCTATCGAGTAAAGCTAAACTGCACTGCGAGTCCAAAGACGAGTTGACTTCAACTGCAAAGAACTGGCTTTGAAAGAAAATCAGCACATGTAGCAATAAAAGTTAATTCGCTAGCTAAGCGGCTAACGCAGCTAGCTTGTTGCTGCTGTAAATACGGGCAATGGCTAGCTACGATGCTAATGGCTAACAACAATCTTGCTAAGTGTTATTCAAGCAAATGCTACTAAAATAAAACAAAAACTAAACAGGCACATTTAAGTAGGAGGCCAAACAAAACAGCTCCCCTACTAACTACAGGCTACCTACAGCTACGAGTTACGTTTGGTTATTTGCTCCCTAAATACTTGTAACATTAGATGGCTAGCTTGCTAGCTAGTAGGCTAACTGGCGCTTCAGGCTTCTGCTGGCCTCCAAGCGCTCCGAGTCCTGCTCCGGGGCTCCCGACCCGTTCTGCTCCGAAGAAGGCACACGTTCTCCTGCGCCGCCCGCTCCGCGTTCAGCCGTCATCCCCGCAGCTCGAACATGTCAAATCCCGCGTCAGATCCGACAGACAGTGAGCGGTCCGCGGCACATCGGTGAGCGCAGCAGCCGGAGTGTTTTCGGTCTGAAGATGTTCGTACCAACTCCGCGCTGCGCGTCCTGGCACGCACGCGTAATTTCAAATCACACTCCGAGGAGAAAAAAAAAAAAAGGAAAAAAACATGATGGGGCTTGAATGCGTTTACAAACTTTAAACACATTCGATGGCACTTCCTTAAAAAAAACACATTTAGGTATAGCTAACCTTTATTTTACTTCAATTATAACCAAAATAGAACTATGATAAAAATAAGGAGTTTTAGGTAAATATTTTACTTTAACAAATTTAGCACTACTCAACATAAAAAAATATATTTGCTTTATTTCTATGGTTTTTAACCTTAATTTAAGGCATGTTTTGTGTCTTTACTCAGTTTTCCTCCATTATTATTGTAGGCGTGCTGCCTCCTGGTGGACAAAAGGGTTAACTTCAGTTTGGTTTAGAAATCTCTGCAAACACAAATACAAAAATATATATTTTTAAAGAAATAAACATTTAAAACGCCTAACAAGACAAGGTAGAGGAAACCAGACTTTCTTCCTCTGTTATTTAGTTTCTAATCATTTCAAAAACAATCAAAGTCAGGCACAAGAAGTTGTTTTATTCGAAAAATGTCACCTAAAAGAAGTCGTAAAACCTGAGATATGCAATCATTTACTTTTCAAAAATAGTTATTCAAAAAATGAAAAAGACATCCCCAGCAGGTAAAGTTGTTCATGAAGCTTCTAACATAAACAAATCAAACTAACATTCTTTAGCTTTAGTTTAGTTGAGGCCGTTCCTCTCAGCTCTGGTTCTGTTAAGGACCTTACAGACTCTAGAGGACATGCAGAACATCTCTGCATTCAACTCATCCGCTTCTCCACTTTTCACAGGATCTGAGCACAAACTGCTCTGCGTTAAAGTCAAAAAGAGAATCAGACGTCCAGATTCGATCATTTTGTTTCACTTTCCCACATGACGGTGAACTCATGGATCTATTTTTTATTCTAAAAAGCACCACTGAGGGAGAAAAAGTCCTTAAAAAGTCACTAGTCCGGTAAATGCAACATTCCTGAAGAGCGGCCCGTTTCCCTACAGCGAGAACCGACTCTCCGCTTCGTCTGCAATCATCTCTGCGATGGCGAGGGACGAGGTGGCCGCCGGCGAGGGAGCGTTCCGAACATGCAGCACCCGACTGCCGACTTCTCCAACGCCGCCGTCGAACACAAAGTCATCCACAAGGTTTCCATGGCGGTCCAGGGCCTGAGCGCGAACCCCCGCGGGGCCCCTGGAGAACCAAAACACAGCAGTGACTCCTGAAAAGTCCCGTTCGTCTTGGCGCCGGCGCGGGCAGCTCCGTACCTGAGGACGTCGCTCTGCTGCAGCTCGGGGATGTACTTCTGCAGAATCTTCACCTGTGCACCCGTGAAGACGCCGCGGTACATTTCTCCAAGGCCGTAGGCCACGTTCTTCAGCACCAGCTTCTGAAGGCCTCTGGGAGGACAAATCCAGGGTTTAGCTGCCCTGCTCGCCACCTTTCCCCGCCGTCAGCTTCACGGACAAATCCAACGTACAGACGCTCTGCTGGCAGAGCCAACGGAGAAGAACTGGAGACCAACTCCTCCTTCAGTTCCCCGAGCTCACCTGAAGGAAAGAGCGTCTGCAAAGTCCTGGGCGCTGAAGTCGTAGACGTTATAACCCTCCCGCTTGAAGGCCAGGACGGCGTTGGGGCCGAGCCAAACGCTCCCGTCCATCCTGGGGGTGAAGTGGACGCCGAGGAACGGGAAACGGGGATCAGGAATCTGAAACCAAGGTTCTACAGTCGTCATCTGCTCTCAAACGTAGACCTCTTTTCTGAGGTCCGGTCCTTTTTGAAACCGGTTCAGAACCAGAGAGTTTGGATCTGGACGGTCCCCCCCCCCCCCCCCCCAATTCTACTTCAGTTTCATTCAGATTCAGATTCACTTTAACACAAAAGCTATCAATAAGACGCCTTTGTGTATTGAAGGGTTTGTGTAACTGAGTGTGTCCCCGGCGCACAGAGACTTCCTCTAAATCCATAACTATCATTCATCTGTTTTCTTTAAAGAGCCACTCCCATGAAAATGCTGATTTTAGTGTTTTGAAAATGTTCTTGTGGCCTTTTTCTGATGGAGGACATTTATAAAAGAATTCCAGCTTTAAGTCCTGCCGCTCTGCAGACACTAGAAAACGACACCAGGAACTCTTTGAAGATCGATGAAAGACGAGCGGATGGGGATTTTGGAGCAGAGACGGGTGAAGACGGATGTGTCCAGACTCACGGGGTAGATGTTTCCTTTCACCAGGTAGCGTTTCTCTGGCTTCAGCACCAGGTAGTCTCCCCTGAAGGGGACGATTCTCGGCTCGCGGCTGCATCCGGAGATCTGCGACAGTCGGTCCGAGTGCAGGCCGCCGCAGGTCAGGACGTACCGACAGCGCACCTCGCTTCCCTGAGGGAACCGGAGACGGTGAGGACGGTCAGAAGGGGACGGCGTGACGCTTCCACCTGTGCAGATCTCACCTGTGCATCTCTGACTGCGATGGGATGCTTCATTCCTGAAGCGACAAAGGAAGGAGGAGGAGTCAGGAGTTCTGTTTGGACCGGGAAGATGTCGGGAATCTCACCTTCGGAGCTCCCAGCAGGACTCTCGCTCGCCACGGAAATGTTGTTGACTTCAAACTCCGTCAGCACGGCGCCGCCCGCCTCCTCAAAGTCTTTCCCGAACCTGAGCGCCACCTTCCTCCAGTCTACGATGCCGGTGTGCGGCGAATCCAAGGCGGCGATTCCCTGCAGAGACGACGGGCCGTCAGCCGGAGGCGCTCCGCCCCGGAAGAGGACGGAGCGCCTCCTACCCGGCAGTACGGCTCCCGCTCCCGGATCCCTTTGGCGTCGATGATGCGGAGGTCGCGCACGTTGTTCTGCAAGCCGCGCTCGTACAGCGCCCTCATCCTGGGAACCTCCTCCTGCTCCACGGCCACGATGAGCTGCCGGACCGGGACAACCACAAAACATCAACTCCTGACGCTCCAGAACCGGGTCGGCTGAGGAGAACCGCCTGGAGAACTGCTGGATTCTAAAACCCACGACCCGCTTTCTGAATCTGAGGCCTTTAAACTCGTAACCGTGTGAAAATGTCCTGGTTTTTCATGGTTCATGTTCAGCAGATTTTTTAATCTATAATTACGTCGTTTGTGTTCAGTTTAAATAGCAGCAAACACAAACATGTGCCGCCGTTTCTAAAGCCTCTGATGTGATCCTAAAACGCTAATCAGAAAGATGTTTGTTCTGCAGAAACTATTTTGTTCCAGAACAGCATCAAAACGTTTGACGGCAACTTTATCAACACTTCTACAGATTTATCCAGAAAAAACAAATGTTAGATATTGATCAGAGTTATTAAACGAATGTGACATTTTCCCGTCTGGATTAACTTTGCTTTAAAAACGTAACTCAGTTTTTATTCTTGCTTTTCAGGATCCTTAACTTTATCTGAAGTTTTTTCCTGCAGGAGTCGGATTAAAATGGATTTCCACGACATTTAATTTGACTTTTACCGAGTTTTCACGAATCTTTGATTTATTTCATCTTCATGTTTTCAAAAATATCTACAGTTTGAAATTTGATGATGAGAAGAAACCATCAGAAAATCTAACGGCTGCTGCTGCTCCCAGAAAGACTTCATCCCACCTTTCCACATTTCTTGTACGGGATTCCTTTCTTGTCGCAGAAGTCGTAGGCTAAGGTGGCGCCGCGCACGCACAGCCGCGCCTTCAGCGAGCCCGGCGTGTAGTAGATCCCGCTGTGGACGACGCCGCTGTTGTGGCCGCTTTGATGAAGAGCTGGAAAGACGGACAAACGAGGAAGGTCAGGAGGCGCTTTGAAGGTCCGGAGATCCGAAGGTGAGAATTCAGGAAGGAAAGTTTGGTTTCAGCTAAAGCTGCAAACATCAAAGAGACTTTAGACTTTTAACTCGACTTCAGTTCAATCCGGAAGTTCTGATTTGTTCATAAAAATGTCATTTTCTATTCAGATCTCTGGAACCGGAGTGAAGAACTTCCAGGTCCTTCAGTTCTTATTCTTTCCTGGGTTTCCTGCTTTTTATGCTCGTCTGTCCGCCAACCAATAAAATTATTTGTTTGTTTCTTTCGGTTTTCATCAAAATGTTTTTATTTAAGTTCTACTACAGGAAAGAAGTATAAATACTTCCACATGCTGGACGTTAAAAAATGACAAAATGATCCAGATGTTGGTGTTTATTTGAGCGTCAAGACTCGCCGTCTTCAACGGTTTGCAGAGTCGCTACGCAGGAACGACTCGATTACATCCAGATCCGAAATTAATGCTCTATATGAAACCCTGCATTTATTGAAGCAAGCCAGAGTCCGAGTCACACCTGAGTCCGAGTCACACCCAATTCTGGTAAAAACCTGATTCCGAGTCAAACCCGAGTCCGGGTCCAACCTGCAGCTGTAGATGACTCGTGCGGTTCCTTTCTGAAGCAGAAATGCTGCAGACACTAGCGCACACGCTGCTGATCTGCAGCAGGACTCCACTCACCGAGCTCCTTCTCTTTCTCCAGCAGGACGAAGCTCAGAGCCGGATGTCGCAAAATCAGTTCTCTGGCTGTGGCCAATCCCACGATGCCGCCGCCGACCACGGCCACATCGTGTGAGCTGGAAAACACAGTTTGGGGCTGTTAAAAAAATCCAAGGGAAAACCTAAAGGGACCATTTGTGTGAAGCTGAGCGAGTATCTGCTCGTTTTCGGGTTTGGAAGAAAACAGAATTTAAGGTAAGTATGACAAGGCAGCCCCACATCATCACACTTCCACCTCTGAACGTGGCAGTTTGAGTCCAGATGTCCCTCTGTGTTCTCCATCCATGTTTGTCTAAAGGTCTCCTTCTGTTAGATCATGACCTTTGACCTGAACCTAGTCCAGTGAGCTCAGACCGTCTGTCATGACCTCCTGGATGAGTCCCCCTCCTCGTTTTTTGGGGTCAAAACTCCTCTTGACTCCACATTTCTACCAGTGAACCGCTTTAGGGAGTGAAACCGAACTCAGCTTCTAAGGAAACAGGTTCTCCCCTTCAGAATAAAAGCATTTTTTAAACTCTGTAATCCGGATTTTTCCTCATCTTCTTATGGTAACATTATTCTGAGACATTTCATGATAAATGTGTGTGTGTGTGGCGGGGGGGGGGGGGGCATCTTTCATAAATCTGGGATCTAGCTTGTGGATGGATCCCATCATGGAGGCTGAGTTTAAAGCAGGAGGTTCTCTGCAGACATTTAGCAACAAACTTTTATCTTATTTTAGGATAAGGAGGCAAACATTGAGTAACAACGTCTCGTCGTCAGTGATCAGTGACAGAGCGGGCTGCCATGTCTGACCTTCTTCAGGGTTCGAGCAGAAAACAGGACTTCCGGTCACACTCGAAGCCCAAAACGGGACGGATGTTTAGTTCAGGTAAAAACAGCCCAAACGAACACGGAGCAGGCAGCGGGAAACACCTGCGTTAAATTAGAGTTACCTGTGAATCTGCCGGACTGCGGTAACCTTCAGCCCCGTCCCTGCAGCCCGTGAGCGCGCGGCGCTCAGGATTCCCGCCATCCCTCAAAAATGTCTCAAACGGAGCATCGTGATGGAAAAAGTTTCAGACCGACTTTGAGGGTCCAAAGTCGGATCTCCTCCTTCTGCAGCCGCGGTCAGCCATCCGCGCAGGGGGAGTGGGGGGGAGGGGGTACTCCACCTTAACGCTGGTGTTTTATTCACGTCGTCCTGCCCGGTGGGAGGAGCGCCGCTGCCCCCTACAGGACGGAGGACGTATGTACACAGAAATAACAAGTTTGATCTTTGAAATCTAAGCTCACAGAAGGCGTTCATTTAAGAAAATCTACTGTTTATCGATACATTTCTTTAAGTGGTTATTAAAATAATTTTATTGTGTTTCTAAAATAAAATTATGTTGTCATTTTCAGAACAATTTTTTTGTCAGATTCCTTTTTTTATGAACTGATTTTGAGCTGAAAATACCAAAGTTACCTGTTCATCCATCACACAGACACGATGAGGCTTTTGCTTCTAACTGCCGATCACCTCGTAGTTTTCTTGTGTTTGTAGTTCTGAAGTATTTTAGAAATAATATTTCGAAAAATATATCTTTTTTTTAATCCAATCAGTCTCCATAACACGACAGAGTTTTAGGGCCACCAAGAAAAAAAGTAAAATTATGAAATTTAAAGTCGTAAATTTACGAGAAAAAAAAACTCAACATTTTTTTTAGATTATGTTGAAGTGAGCGTTCAGAGCAGCAGACCCACTAAACTCAGCTGAACAGGTGAGCTGAATGTTTATGATAACGTTCCAAATGTTTGGAAGCTCCTATCTTTGATTAACAATTTATTAATGTTTTATTCATTGATGGGGGGGCTTTCAGGATCTCTGCAGCCGTTGATGAAGACGTCCCTGCAGACGTCCACTTCCATCCTGTCTTCCTCCAAAGACCAGATCTCAGGTGAAGGAGCACTTTTTGTCATTTTCAACGTTCTAATGCTAATATAACAGACTATTTTCATCTTTGTGGTTTTCTGTTGAAATTAGACGTTTCATCTGGGGGGGGGGGGGGGGGGGCGTATGGAACGTGACAGGTTCATGACGTCATGAGACAAATGGACTTCTGGGTTTTGCATTGGTCCTCTACACCCAAACGAGTCTCTGAGCTCCTTATTTTGCAGATGACACCCCGCTGTACCGACACGAACCCCAGAAAGACGACTACTAGGAATCTGATTTAGAGTCACCAGAAGGTTCAGAATTGTTGGTTTTTTGAAACTTATCTGGAAATAAAGCTTCACAAAATGCTCCACATCTTTCATCTTCAAGCTAGGATCCGACATACAGACATTTTTAATGTTTCTTCCTCATCAATCTTTCACGTACATTTACAAGAAAAAGTATTGTAATTTAATAGTAATGACTATTTTACTCGTAAATTTATGACCTAAAAGTTGTTATTAAAAAGAAGAATTGTTTGTGAACTGGCCCTAAAACACTGTCATATTTTTTAGTGTGTTTTTGGAGATGTTTTTTATTTTATGTTTTTCAAAACAATTTTTTTTTAAAAACCGTTTTTTAGAGCTGATTTTAATAATGATCTGAAAATACCAAAATTACCTGTTCATCCACAATGAGGCTTTTGGTTCTAACTGCTGATCAGTTTATTGCTTTTGTAAATATCTTGGAAAAAGATCTTTTTTTATCTACGCAATCTGTCTCCATAAAAACTGACTTAGCGGTAAATTTTCTTAATATGTAAAAAATAATAATATACAATGTTGACTTTAAGAATGCTTACTTTAAGAGTACTTTAAGAATACTAATGTTGTTATATTCTTATATTATTTTATTTATTCTTGATGTTTACTTCTTTTTGACTGAGTGCCAACGGAATTTTGCTGTAGAAATACGCTGACAATAAAATCTTTGAATCAACTGAATGAGATTTAAAATGTATGGATATAATATTTGATCATGAACTAAGCTGTGAGACACATGGAAAAATATTTAGATAAAATTTAAAATAAACAATTTAATCTCAAAATAAATAAATAACCGTTGAATCAGACATGGTTTTATTTACTTTTCTGATAGTCCAGAGCTCCACACATCATGTATGTGGAGACAGAATTAAAGTTTTCAACCAAATGATACACTGGAAATGGAATATTTTTTTTTGTTTGATGTTAAATTATCAAATTAACTTTGTAAAGTATTTAAGTAACGTAAAAAAGTTCACAGTAATCCGCCCCATACTTGGATAGACAAGAAGGGATTCTGAATTAACCCCGCCTCCTTCTGCATTTGACGTAATGCCGTACATCCAATAGGAGAGGACGTTTATATCACGTGACGCGAGGTCAACGGCTCCTGTAAACAAACTTAGCTGGAAGACAGGTGAGTCTGCGAGAACGCCTCCGTCTCCTCCGTTTGTTCTTTCACCGTTTTTTTTCTTTTTGTTTCGGTGAATTCTCTGTCTTTCAGCGCGGCGCCATGTTGCTGTTGCTGCCGCGTGCAGTGACGTCTGTCTGCAGCAGGGAGGGGGGCCGGCGACACTTCTGGGGGTGGCTGAACGCCGTTTTTAACAAGTGAGGCGCCTGTGGCAGACAGACATGCGCAGTAACTTCATCCCAATGCAGGGATGGCCTTTACTGTTCAGGGGTCCTGATGCTGATTGCTAACATCCCATCATGAACATGGTGGTCCACACACTGACTGTACACGAGGACACACATGTATGTTCTCGTGTACACGAGGACACACATGTATGTTCTCGTGTACACGAGGACACACATGTATGTTCTCATGTACACGAGGACACACATGTATGTTCTCATGTACACGAGGACACACATGTGCAGTCAGTCCATAAACATGCAGAACATGGATCTGCATGAACTCATCATGAGCTGAACTCTGTTCCTACATGGTTCTGGTTCTGCATGTTGGACCGGATCTGTCCTTTAACGTCCAGGACCTTGGGTTCTAAACGTGTTCTCTGATCTCAGGGTGGACCACGACAGGATCAAGGCGGTCGGTCCGGATCGAGCTGCAGCAGAGTGGTTGCTCCGGTGCGGCGCCAAAGTCCGGTTCCGGGGTTTCGACCGCTGGCATCTGGACTACAACGCCCTGCCGACAGGACCGCTGGACAGGTACCAGATCCAGGGCATCGACGCCACGGAGTCCTGCATCATGGTCCAAGGGTTCGACCACCTGGGTCAGTGTTTGACGGGGCGGAACCGGTTCTGGTTCTGAGAACAGACAAAGGCAGAACGCCGGTCTTCTCCTGTTCAGTTTCTTTAAACCCAAAATATTTTAATAGTTGTGCAGCACATTTCAAAATAAAAGCTGACAGAGTCAGAACATTTAACTCAAATCCCCGTCCTGTTTGTATCCATGTGCAAAAACATGTTTGTTCAGGATCCACACCCGTCCGATTGGAGTTTATAAAGATCCCAACGACAATAAAAAACAACATTATTAATGTTAAAAAGAAGCATTACATTTTAGAAAACGAAACAAAATTTCAGAAACCAAAACGTAAAAAACAAAAATGAAAAAGCATTTGAGAAAACAAGATTAATTTCCAGAAAACAAAATGAAATGTTAAAAAAAGGAAACCAGAAAAGGTACTGATGGACAAACGTCATCATCCAATCACGTCTCTGAGTTGATACCTTTTCCGGTTTCTTGTTGGGTTTCCTTTTTTAAACATTTCATTTTGTTTTCTGGAAATTAATTTTGTTTTCCAAAACATTTTGGTTTCTGAAGTTTAGTTTTTTTAATTGTGGTTGTGATCTGTAAAATGTTTTTGTTTTATGTGATTTGCTGATGTGATTTGACACTTCAGGGCCACCGTACAATCCTCACGGACACCAAACCCAGACTTTTCCAGAATAGGAGAAGGCAGTTTACTGCTCCTGAACCTGTTTTAATCCTCAGAGCGGTTGATCTCCTGCAGAGGTGGAGGTCCCCCCACCAAAGGACCTCCTCAAACACGCGTGTCATTCTTGGTCCTCAGAGGGTCTGCGGCACGTGGAGGAGATCAAACTCTGCAGGTGCGTCTACATCCAGGACGCCTGTCTGGAGCGGCTGAGCGGCGTGGAGAACCTGCAGCAGAGTCTGCTCAGCATGGAGGTGGTGTCGTGTGGAAACGTGACGGACAAGGGCGTGGTCGCCCTGCACCGGCTCAGGTTGGTCTTCGCGGTCTCAGTTCTGGTCCAAACGGCAGTTCCGTAAAGCCCCCCCTCCCCTCCCCTCCCCTCAGGAATCTGGAGTCTCTGTTTCTCAGCGATCTTCCTGGAATAAAAGACAAACAGTCGACCGTGGACAGACTGCAGAGGGCGCTGCCTCGCCTGGACGTCACTCTGGACCTGGACTGATGCTCCACCGCCGCTCAGAAACCCAAAGCTGCTTCTTCTTTTTCTCCCGGACACAGAAGAAGCTTCAGACGTTTTGTTGGATTCTTTGTACTTTATTGAGATGTTTCTACATCAGAAAATCCTGACATCTTCAGTTTTCCTCCTAAAATAATTTGGCATTTATCCTAAAATAATCTGGAGGGCAGACGAGGGACTTGAACCCTCAAATGTTGAACTTTTGTGACCGGATCACTGCTGTGAATAAATCTGTAGAGTTTGGATCTATGTGACAAATGGTGGAAGTGCGGCTCTATGCTGTAGAACACATTTGGCAAAGAGGGGCGGAGCGCTACACGGGAGTCTGACCCTCAGTCTACTCACAAGCAGAGCGCAGCTCTTTGTCAGGAGGCGTGCACGGGCGGGACAGGCGTGTTAGCGGGACTGTGGGGGCCGGCGGGCGCAGCAGCTGCTGCTCAGATGTTTGGTAGGTGGTAGTTGAACCGGCGCAGGTCGTGGTATTTCCTGTTGTTCAGAGCGGGAAAGATGCTGCTGCCGGTCAGCTGCGGCAGATGCTGCAGACAGAGGAAACCGAGACGATGGTGAGCAGACGGCCTGCTGAGGCTGAAACCTCCACAAACGCAGACTGAGTCCCTGAGCCACAGTCCCAAGGTTTGACTCCAACTGTTGCAGTTTCATCAAAGGCCACTAGAGGCAGGTTGCAGGAAAAGCAACGACAGCATCAGAGGACTGAGTGACGGCTTCCAGCTCCGCCCAAATGAATTCAGTCACGACTTTTTTTCAAGATACGGACGCCGCCATGTTGGAGCCAGACGTCGGCGGCAAGCATGGATTGGTCTGAGTCCGAGTCATTGTTTCTATGGCAACCAGTCCCTCCAATCAGGAGTGAGCTTGTTGGAAGGCCACACCCCTACACGAAATCTGTTTTTAAGGTTTGACATTTATTAAAGCATCTGATTGGTCAGTTTATAAATTAAAAAAGATTTTTTCTGACCAATAGAACAACGGAGGAACAGGTATCTGTGGGATTTCCTGTTCCTGTTTGGAACGCCGGGGGCGGAGTCACTCAGTCCCATCCAGCTACAGTCAATGGTCTCCTGTTCATCGCTCCATCTTTACACATATCCTAAATTCATCCTGCAGCCTTTTGATGCACAATCAATGTAATAATAAATGAAAGCTAAATTCATTATTGGGGGGGTTACTTTGTCTCACCCAATAGCTGCTCTGACAAGTTTGAGGTGGGCGGGGTTAACTCAAAACACGACCACCCACTTCAAGGCGGATTTTGGAGATGACTTCAGATTATCTGTCCAGTTTACGCGCCTGATTGTGGATAATCCACACTGACAACTGAGATTACGGGATGAAACTAAAAACCTACTCTAAACTAAAGAGTCAAAGGCAGGGGGGGGGGGGGGGGGGGGGGGGGGCATGCCAGGATCAGCTTCGAGAGGAGGAAAAACCGGATTTTACTTTTGGAAAAAAACATAACAAAATACTGAAACTATGAATAAAAAACGATTGACTTAAAACTGTCGCCACATGGAACAAAATAACCGGCCAATGGTGTCTCAGTAACCAATGGGCTCAACCCCCCCCCCCCAAAAAAAAACAAAGATTATGAATTAAAACTGCAATTTGAGATTTAAAGTATGGAGGGAGAAAAAAGGAAAAACAAAGTTGAAAATATGAAACAGATTAATTTTATGTTTCTTTTAAATTAAAAACATTTTTAATTTTTCAATTAGGTTTTTTTTAATTTACATTTAAATGAAGAATCTGATATTTCGTTCATTTTGAGATTAACGTTGATAAAACCTGGAGGTGTTTTTCATGTAGTGAGACTCGTTTCATCTGTAAATATTGTTGGACGGGTCAAAGAAGGAACCGTGTGAACGGATCTTACCGCTCCGTGAGCTAAAACAGGATGACGGGAACGTTTTTCAAGTGTTTTCTCGTGCTCACCCCGGGGGGGAGGGGCCTGCGGGGTAGCCGGGCTCTCTTGTTGCCGGGCCGGTCCGGTTCCGGCGCCGAGCTTTGGCTCCGTTCCCTCATGCAGCTGAAGTAGGGATGCTGGAGGAGCTGCTGGCAGCTCAGCCGCTCGGACGGGTCCATCTTCAGACAGCTCTGAGCGACAAAAGCAGGTTCCACACTGAAGAACCAGCAGAACCCGGGTTCTGAGTCTGTGCGGTCCACCTTCTCACCTTCAGGAGGCTCAGAGTTTGCTGGGAAAGGTTGGGGTACTTCTGCTCCAGCGGTTCCTGAAAAAACCCAAAAGCGGGTGAATGAAGGCGGCGCTTTCTGACCACGGTGCGGCTCGCAGGCTCACCCGCTCCTGCGGTTCTGGGACGGGGAGTCCACAGAAGTACTGGTTGGTGCTGAACACCTGCTGGTGTCGAGGAATCAGGTCTCCTTCAGAGGAGGGAGGGATGCGTTATGAACCTACACATTGTGTGGTGCCCCCCCATCCCCCATCACCTTACCCAGGGTCTTCCGGATCAGGTACAGCTGATCCATGTCCGACTTCCCGGGCCACAGAGGAATTCCTGACAGGAGTTCGGCAAAGACACACCCGATGGCCCAGACGTCCACGGGGGGGCCGTACTGAGTGTCTCCCACCAGCAGCTCGGGGGCCCGGTACCAGCGGGTGGCCACGTAGTCCGTGTAGTAGTCACCCGGCCCGGCTGGCGGACACAAACGGGTCATGTGGTCAGAATCCGGGTGAAAGGTCACGATGAGCATAAATGCAGTTTGTAAAAATGTGTAAAGAGTTTTATTTTGTCGCCAAACTGTGACGTCAAAACCGTCAATGACATTTTTTATAGGAGGGTTTAACAACGGCCATCTTCAGTCGGACAAGATCACATTTCAGGGAGCAGGACTTTTCTGGATTCTGTGGTTTTGGGTCCAGAAGTTCTAGAGGTCAGAGTATATTCTGACCGATTCTATTTTAGCTCAGTCTAAAGTCCTGCATTCCCCTTAAACATGTCCCCTTAGACATTTTCAATCGATTTGAAATGAGGAAGAGGAGCATACAGACTGAAGAGAGAACGTTTGTTCTGGTTTGTGTGGTTCTGACGGCGGAACGATTCAATTCTGATAGAACCAAACGCTCGAGGTTCTTCATCGAGAGCAGAACAGAGACAAGCTCAGGAGGTTTGGGTGTCGCGCTGGAGGGAGGAGGTCCTGAACTCACTGAGGATCCGGGCGAAGCCGAAGTCACAGAGTTTGATGACCTGCTGCTTGGTGATGAGGATGTTCTCCGGCTTCACGTCTCTGTGGATGCACTGCAGAGACACGGGCAGACGCTCAGAGGGAGGCAGCAGTCTGAGGCTGGAAGCTGAAGGAGCAAAGCCTCTGGAGAACCCAGAGGAGCTCTGAAGGAGCTCTAGATGAGCTCTAGAGGAGGTCTGAGGAGCTCTAGATGAGCTCTAGATGAGCTCTAGAGGAGGTCTGAGGAGCTCTGAAGGAGCTCCTGCCTCTGTGATGCGTCTGCGCCGTCCAGATGATTCCTAAAGTGCTACTCAGCCAAAAGATTTCTGATTAAAAAGTCATGAAGCAAAGGCTGGGGTTGAAGGTGAGGGTGGGGGGCAGGTGTGGAGGAAGGAGGGGAATTTGACAACAAGCTGGAGTAAACAGGCGGAGTGCTCGGAGTGACGGAGGCGCTCACGTTTTGTTTGTGGCAGAAGTTGACGGCCTGAAGCGTCTGCCAGGTGATGCTCTTGACGAGATGTTCAGGAACGCTGCAGGAGAAAAAAACAGATCCACCTGAACGGGGAAAAGCTTTTGGCTCCAAAAACAAACAACGCCTTCCAGTTCTGAATCTACAAAGGTTTCAGAGCAGACATCGTTCTTCACAGCTTCATCCAGGAAGTCCAGAGAACATCTAAACATCAGAAGTCTGGGGAGGCCGCCGCATGGCATCCACCAATCAGGGACTCAGCTTTGGGCACGTGACGTTTTCAGTGACAGCGGGTAGAAAACACATCCAATGCTGTTGTTCTCCTGAACTGCCATCCATTTCCTGAACCTGCTGTTTCTCTTTCGGGGCAGCGGGGTTTCAGGAACCCCGTCCCGGCTACTGTTGGGCGGAGCATCCGGGACGGTCCGCCGCAGGACCCGTGGAGCTGGAGCGATTGGTCTCGCCATGCGGCTCCAGGACGTGAGAGACCTGAACCTGAGTCAATGCAACCAATCCAGAACCTGGATGTAGAACCATCTTCCAGAGGTTTGGGGGGGGAATGGAAGTGCTGCATCCTAGTAACCATGGTAACCATAGTCCTGCCCTGCATCATTTTTGAAACCAGCTCTTTAATTTTTTTCGTTTTTTTGTTTTGTTGTTGTTCCTCGTTTAAAAGTTTGAATTTTGCTCTAATTCTGTGCCCCCCACTCCTTCGGGTGGGGAGGGGTGTGTGGGGGTGTGGGGGGGGGGGGGGCACCATCTATCAGTGCGGCGGTGAAAAAGGCTAATTCCAGCTTTGTGACGAGACCCTTTTCACCTCTTTGAATTTGGGCCTGGGGGGGGGGGGGGTCAGACAGTCAGTCAGTGAAAGGCACTCCCTATAAAATGTGTCTGAATGCCAGCAAAGCATGCTGGGAGGCCCTGAGTGCAAGCATACCGCAGGGAGCAGCTCGGCCTCCTGGGTGAACAGAAACAAACGGAAAACAAAGTCGTGAAACAGCCCCCCCCCCCCCCCACACACACACAAACACACCCACGCCCATGCATGCGCACGTCTGCACGACTGCGCAGCTGCAGCCTCTTCACTGAGGAGAAAAACAGCTTCAGACTGCAGTGGTTTCACCCTCAAAACAGAAAAAATTGAAGCCAAATTAAACCAAACTGATGCTGATGCAATGGGGGGGGGGGGGGGGGGGGACTCTCGCCCCTGGACATGGATGTCTGTTGCTATGGAGACGCATCATAACAAACAGAGTACCCTTTGCTCCCCCGTAACCACGAGGTAAATAAAGAACAAGTGCTGCTGAAGCCCCGCCCACCGCCACGTTCTCCCTGCTGTCTCGTCCTCCACGGTGAAGACGTCTGTCTCTTCATCATGGGGACGTCTTCTCTGTCTGAAAAGGGGAACTTCCCCGACATTTTTTTCCCTTGACAACAAAGTTGTGGCGACGGAGGCGGGCCCACCCTCTGGGATGGCGGTCCAGCTCGTTGAGGACGGTGTGGTCGCAGTACTCGAACACCAGGTGCAGCTTGCGTTTGCGTCGGAACACCTCCATCAGGTTCACCAGGTTGGCGTGCTTCAGTTGCTGCACAGACAGACGCCACAGGTTTTTCTTTTAGCCTCCGGATACAACAGATGATAAACAGGCTGTTGCCCCCGACAACCTGCCCCCCCCCCCCCCCCCCCCCCCCCGCGCATCTTTGATGAAAGCGAGCAGCAAATTCATTCAACCTTCTAACAGCTCTGCTCCTCCAGCTTCAGACAAATGTTTACGGAACAAACATTCATTTCTGCTAAATTCTTCTCTAGAGACAGATTTAGATTTTTTACATTAGTGACCTGAAAGCAGATTCAGACGCTCAGAGATGACGCTGAAGCCTTTGCTCCGTCTGAAAACTTATTAAATACTGAACATTAAGGAACCCAAACTGGTTTGTGGTCGTTTGGATTTGCAAAGGGTTCAGGCCTTCAGGGTTCTGCAGGGTTCTGCAGGGGTCACAGGGTTCTCCAGGGGTCACAGGGTTCTGCAGGGGTCACAGGGTTCTGCAGGGGTCACAGGGTTCTCCAGGGGTCACAGGGTTCTGCAGGGGTCACAGGGTTCTCCAGGGGTCACAGGGTTCTGCAGGGGTCACAGGGTTCTGCAGGGGTCACAGGGTTCTCCAGGGGTCACAGGGTTCTGCAGGGGTCACAGGGTTCTGCAGGGGTCACAGGGTTCTGCAGGGGTCACAGGGTTCTGCAGGGTTCTGAAGGTTTCAGGCCTTCATGCCGTCAGCAGGACCAACGAACGTTCAGCTCCTGCTGAAGATTCCAGTTTCTTCTCTGGTTTGTTTTTCTTTTGCAGGTTTTGAAAAAGAAAACAATTCTCGTTAAATATGGACGTTTTTCTGTTCCCTCAGGTTCTGAAATGTTTAAACCGTTTGAATTTTCTTTCTGCATTTGTTTGGCTCTTGATTTTAGTGTTTTTAATTTTACATTTTGATGCCCCAGAAGTTCGATGGGAGAGAAGCGACTTTTATCGTCTGTGGAAGTTTTTCTGTTCCATCAGATTCTGAATTAAAATCTCCAAACATCTGCAGCTTTCAGCTTCATTAGAGGAAGGTTTTTCCAGTTAACTCGTTCTAAACGTAAATCATTTGAATGTTTTTTTTGGCTTCCAGCAGCTCCTCCAGCATCTTCAGGAGCTCCTCCTCCTCCTCCTCCTCGCGTACCTTCAGCATCCGGATCTCCCTCAGCGCGATCTTCCTGATGATCGGATCCTCGTCTGACTCCACGAACTTCTTGATGGCCACGATCTGCCCCGTCTCTCTGCTCCTGCACTTGAAGACCACCCCGTAGGAACCCTCCCCGATCTTGGCGATCTTCTCGTACTTCTCCATTTTTTTCTGCTCCAGGAGATCAGCGGTAATCCGAACCTGCAGCAGGAAAACACCCCGTTCAAGCTTTCACCGCTGCATCAAAACCAGCCGGAGATCCGGGGGAAGATCACTGACCCCCCCTCCGGAGACCAGAGAAGGGGGGGGGGGGGGGGGGGGCGGGCAGGAGGCGCGCGCGCACAACAAAACAAACCCGGAAACTTACCCTGTATTTTATTTTTGCAGATTTTCTATTAACTCGTGCAGATGTTTTCGTCGGAGCTCCTTCCTCCTCCTGCCTCCTCCTCCTCTGCTCACCGACCCGAGCGGCAGGCTGGAGCGCCTTCTCCGCGTGAAGCCCCATCAGACACGCGCGCTTCCGGCAAGGGTTTTCAAAATAAAGCCCTTAGTAGTTTTGGATTTCAGAATGCATTCCTGAACTTTTTACCATCCATGCACTTTATTACAGATTCACCAAAACATCATTTAAATGTAGCGTTTATTAGAGATATTATAATGTCCCTGGATTTAAAAACCAAATCCTTTTCTTTCCAAACAGGACATGAAAAATGTTCTAATTTTTCCGGGAATTCTGTGTGAATTTTGGTACAGTTTGGCTAAAAATAACAAGATTTTTAAAGATTTAAATCAATATTTTTCAGTAGACTTTACATCTGCCTTTGGCCAAAAGTGAGTCAAAGGTCCCCGAAAAGGACAAACCGGGTTTAAAAATGGATGAATAGACGGATGAACGAATGAATGGACGGGTGGACTTTACATCTTCTGATTTCAGGAAGAGTAGATCAGGCTGATTTTAAATGCATCTTTAATCAAATGGATTTTTGAATCTTTAGCCTATTTTTATTCTTTTAGTCAGACCTTTTAACCCCCCAGTCATGAATGAGCATCAGGTCAAAGAAGAACAAGAGCCTAAAAATAATCATTTTGATTTTTGTCTTTTTTTTACTGAAAGAAATAGATTATTAAAAAGAAACAAACATTTATTCGCTGATAAAATGTTTTTTTTAATATTCTCAAAATCAGCTCATCCAGTTTCTTCATTGACTTCATTACCACACATGAACCTGTTTGCATAAAAACTGGATGCATTGTGGTTTTAAAAACGTTTTCTATATATAAAAGTCTAAAGTCTGAGACTCTTCTGGAGGTTTCTAATCATGTCTGTTTCTCTGTCTTATATGGAGCCGTATAAATAGAAAAATGTGTTTTTTTACACTAACCTGCTGTGTGATAAACTAAATGATATTTTTTTGGCACCAAACTCTTTAGCTTTAAAAAATATTTTATGATTTTTTTAACTTATAGAAGTGAACCTATGCAGACAGCTGAACTCACATTATGAAGCTTTTCCCATCAAATGCCAGTTTGAATGTTTCTGAATGTACATTTTATAAAGAAACTTCTGATTTTTATGCAAAAACGTTTCTTTAGTTCATCAAAACAGCGTCAGCTCTGAAAAAAACCCCAACTATCCTCCCTGCTGCTCTTATTTTGAAGGGGACTTCAGTAGGTTCACACATTTCTGCTTCCTTTAAAATCCTTAGAAACCGCCCCGCCCCCCTTAGGTGATGTTTACCTTAGCTCTGATGTCATTACAGCCTCTTTGAAAACAACTTTAGGGAAGCTGTTTCCCCTCTGAGGACCCCCCCCCACACACACACCATAACAATGAGACAGGGTTTTTCAAGTTAAAAGCTTTTAATTACAAAACATTTGCAGGGATGTTAATAAAAACCGAGCATCGTCCCTCATTTTATCATTTCATTTTAAATTAAAAAAATGTACAAAAGTGCTTAAATGGTGCAAAGAATTAAATGTTCTATAAAGGTAGGGGGCGGGGCATGTACAATAGATCCACGTTCGTAAAAAAGCAGCAGACAGGAGAAGCAAAATTACACGGCAGAAACATCCAGGACTCCCTCCGACCAAAGATGAGTTAATAAATATTGTTTAAATTACCCACAATGCTCTTGGGCAGCTCCGTGAGCTCATTAGTCGGGTTTTAAAATCTCCCCTGGAGTCTACGGACACGCTACGTGTTACAGGTGTTCTCCCGCCGTTCCGAACTCAATCCCAGACGGATTAATGGCACTTTTAAGGAAAACGTCTGCAGAGGTCGGTCACCTGCGCGGCGGAGAAGATGCCGAACCCTCCAGCGAGATGTGGTTCCCGCCGGCGCTCCTCTCCCATCCTGAAACAAAAGCTCCCAGTAACGCGTCAATAGCTTCGTACTCCACATGTGGGCTGGTCTCCCAAAGCTGGAGCTCCGGCGGTCCTCCACCGTGCGGAGCGGATCAGTAACTGTTCTCGTGTCCAGCTAAGATGTAGAGGTTGCTGTGGGCGGTGGGGTTGTCGGTCGGCCGGCTCTCCAAAACAACCACCCTGTGAACAAACAGGAGAGGGAGTCAGCGGTGAGGCTGTGACGGCACCAGAGGACCAAGAACCTCCGTCTGCAACGATTCTGCAGGTTACTATGACAACATGAAAGCTTCTCCATCACACAGATCAACCATCTCAGATGATTCGCTGAGAACGACGTTCAACTCCCCGTGGCTCTGTAACCAACTGTCCTGCAGACGCGCTAGACAGCTGCAGAGAAAATCAAGAGGAACGGTGGTGGAGGAGTCATGGTTCGGGCTTCCTGTGCAACTCAGTGGATTAACTGGACGACAACGGTCCGTCACAGGAAGGAAGTGGTGCTGCTGTGATGGACACGCGTGCCGTCAGGAGTAAAAATGAGGGCGTGGCTCTTTGACATGTGACCGTCCCATCCTGCCCTTAAACCGTCTTTTTAGCTTATTTGTACATTTACAACAAAGGATTCAAACGGCTGAAAACCAAACAGCCGGGTCATGTGACGTCCGGTCCATCTCACTGGTGGTTATGCGGGGGATGACTGAACGAGCGGGAAGAAAATCTGAGAGCGGGAAGGGGAGGGAAGTGTCCTAGCAGCGGGCGCCGGCGGTGGAGCGAGTCACCTTCACTTTCAGATGGAATCCGTCCCCGGGATGACGGGACGGCAGCAGAACCGCATCCTATCCGGTCCGTTCCATCAGATGAAATTTCAGAGTCGGGCAGAGAAACTCACACCCGGCTGGCGGCACCGGTGAATAAAACATGGCGGGCTCGGCGGCACGGAGACGGATCATTCTGGTGCCGGAGGCGGCACCAGAATGATGGGTCTTCACTGCAGCCGCCGTGAGCTGCTGGTCCAGCGTCCGGCCAACGCTGGATCCGTTCAATGGACTCAAACGTGAAAGAACTTCTGGAGCTTCTCCAGAAAACCATCCTGAAGTTTAGCGAAGGAGCTGAAGATGTGAAAAGACGAAACTGAAAGTTTGTTTTGTTCTTGAACGCGTCATCATGTTGAAAAAGCTAACGGGTCAAAAGGCAGACCGGAGAAACTACGTGATCCCCTTCATCCTCTCTGTGAAACTCGGTCCAAAACCCGGTTCTAGGGGGGGATTATTTTCTGTAGGAGAACTCTATGATCCCTGTGAGGATGTTCTGCTCATCACCTCTTCTGAGGCGTGATGGAAGCGGTTTTTACCTGATCCGCCATGACTGGATGCTGAGGGGGCGTGTCCTGTCAGAGTAACCATGCCAACAGGGATGTTTACTCAGACAAACAGAACCCGGTTCTGCTCGTCTGAACTTCTGCATGCAGTTTTTTTTGTTAATTCATTTTCCACTCTGGATCTTTCTCAGGGAAAACGCGGCAAACGTCGGCACCAACCTGTCGGATCCCAGGAGGCGGAAGACTCTGCTCGGGTCACAGATCTCCTGGGTCACCTGGAAAACAAACATCAGGGCGTTTAACCCACAATCCCAGAGCGGCGCCGTGGAGGACACCGGCGTGTTGAATTCTGAGCCGGTCTTTGGTTTCGGCGCTGGAGGAGCGGCTCGGGTTTTTTCAGGGCTGGGGGAGGATTTTGTTGCCGTGGAGAAGCCTGTAGCCGTGTAAAACATGAGGTCATGTCATGAACACTTGCTGACAGCTGGAGGGGGGGGTGACACCTGCGAGGTGTGAGCCCCCCGGGGAGATCTGATCACGCCTAAAGACAACAAGGTCTCAGGTGGAGCCTGACCCCCCCGGAGTCCTCGCTCTACGAGGAGAGCCGTGAACGAGGCGGGGGGGCTGAATTATTGATGGGGGGGGCTCTGCGACTGTGACGGGCTCATTTATGACAGAGCATGAATTTTACATGAGGGCTTCAAAATCCTCATCTGAGCTTTCGGGGCGGGGCGGGGGCTCTACCCAGATCAGGTCTCAGTCTTTTGGATCAGAAACAAACTGACAGTTTCTGCAGCTTCTCTGCAAATTACCTGAATGTAAAATCCTGAAAAACCAGAGAAGCGGTGAAGAACCGCCGTGCAGAAGAAGAAGGTCTCAAAGCCGTCTTACCTCGTTGGACCGGAAGCTCTTGCCCTGCATGCCGTGTTTCCAGAAGACCAAGACGCTGTCCTGCAGGCACACTGCAGAGGAAAGGGAGCCATGAAACGCTGGCGGAAACACTCAAAACCCACCATACTGTGTCCCACCGCCAACATCTGAAAGCCAGGAAAAGCTGAAACGTTGGCTTCAGGATCTCTGGCTTTCAGGAGCGACTGAAGGAAACCAGAAGGAAGATCAGAACCTGACAGCAGCCCGTCATGTGACCGGCTCTGACCATCAGAAAACGGCGTTTATGTAAAAATCCGAACCCCAGACAGAAGAAGACAACATGACGGTGGAGCAGTGAGGAGATGCAGGAGCTTCTTCATGGATGAGAGTCAGGAGACGACTTCTTTCCGCCAACAGCGCCCCCACATGAGCAGCTGATGGAACAGCAAGTCTTCCACATGTTCGGTTTGCTTCAGTCTTTGGTTCTTCTGGGAACGCCGTTGAAACCAAACGGCTGCTGACTCCATGAAAATGTCCCAGAGAAGAAGAGACTGGAGAGACCAGTTCTGCACATGTGGATCCAGATGTGGAGGTCACGACCTTCAACAAAGGCTTCCACATGGAGGTCAAACCTGCTCCTTCAGCAGCAGAAGATGAAGGTGAAGTCTTTTGTAAACAGAGGAACGTTTGCATTTTTCCAGCATGGAAAGAGGCTTTGGTTTTTATGCATGGATTCCAGACCAAGAACCGGTTTGTTCCAGTCCAGATCAGGCGTGCTCAGAGCTGCACGCATTCGAGCAAACACGGGTTTCTTTAAGGAGGATCCGACTGTGATGGACGGCGTGGACTCACCGACGGACTCGATGCTGAAGTTGAAGCTGAGTTCAGAGGCCAGCTTCTTGTTGGACTTCAGTCTCCCCTGAAGATTGACGATCTTCAAGTTTTCTGAAGAACGAAGGAGTGAAGGTGGTGAAGCCAAAACCCAACACTTTACTTTTAGAGCACTTTCTTGGCTAAAGTTAGGAAAGTCTGAAATCTTTACAACTTTTTTTAAAAGCTGTAAAATGCAACAAAAAAACACAACACAACACTGGCTTGATGCCTCAGGACCCCCCCCCTCATAAAGCAAGGAGCCAGATCCGGGAGACCCCCCCCCCCCTTCAGTGACCACATTCACTGAGAAGGGTCATCGATGATGTGGAGGGGGGGGGTCTCTGGGGGAAACACTGCAGTTAAAACTCAAATGAAAGAAGAAGAAAATACATAAAAGTAAAAATTGATGTAAAAAACTAAAAAGGTAAATAAATAAACAGATCACTACAATTCCAATAAGTAAAAACAGAACATAAATAATTTAAATATCAAATAAGAAAATTAAATAATGTTTGAATGAAATAATTTTCCGCTGAGACACTTTAACGGCTCCCTGTGATTATAAATGATTCTAAACAGGTTGTTGCTTTATGATTTACTCTCCTGCCCCCCCCCCAAATATCCCTCTCTCTTCTTCCCTCCTTTCATTTTCCGTCCCCTCCAACAAAAACTGTTGAAAACATAATTAATATAATTTACAAAAGGGGTTTATTCAAATATACACCTATTGTGTCAGTAGATTCATAACCCCTGTTGTAACAGTTAAATATGTCCAACACAAGAGGCCTTCAGCTGTCATCTGTCTGCTCGGCACATTTATAACATTAAAAACACAAATGTCAATGTGCCCCGCCCCCTGGTCCTCATCAGCAGCAGTTGAAGGTTTGATATCCTTTTTATGGGCGGACCAGAGAGCAGGGCATTACCTTAATCTAATAAAGGCATGCAAGGGAGAGAAATGGGCGGAGTCTGGCAGTGACTTTAAGATGATGAAATCCTGTTTTCATCCTTAAGTCAAAAATAACGCCCAGGTTTCTCACACACTGAAGAGTTTTTTCATTTTTGGTTTGTATGAAACGATGTCTCTTCAGAACCGCTCACTAAAACCCGTTCTCAGTCTAAAATCAGACGGAACTTACTGTCCAGACACACCAGAACCGTGTCTCTCTCCAACTGAGTGACGTGGACCGTATCCACCTGCTGATCAGCTGCGTGGAGAAAAAGGTCCTGCTGTCAGACTCAAACGTCCCAGAATGCATCGCTCATGAGGAGAAGGGGGAAAAACTCACTGGTTCCGATGTCCGTGAACCAGGACGAGCCAGAGTTCAGGTTGATGGTCTTGAAGTGGACCACCTGACCCGGTTCTGTGCCCTGGCTGATGGAGACGCACACCAGGGGGTACTCGTGCTCCGGGACCACCAGCAGCTCAAACACCTTGAGCGGGCTGGGCAGGGGGAAGTCAAAGTTCTGCAGAAACAGACGGGCCAGTGAGTCCGTGCGCAGACAACCGAGCCGTTTCTCGTTTTGGGTTTGGACCCGGCAGGGAGTCCTGCTGGTGTGGAGCGACTGACCTTGACGAGCATGAACCTCTGCATGGGCTCGTACCACTGCAGCAGCACGATCCCCGACTGGAGGGCGCCGCACAGGTACTTATGGCTGGTGTACGGGTTCCTCACTGAGAGAGAGGAGGAGGAGGAGGAGGGGGAAGAGGAGGAGGAGGAGGGGGAAGAGGAGGAAGAGGAGGAGGAGGGGGAAGAGGAAGAGGAGGAGGAGGGGGGGGGGGGGGAGAGGTCAAAGAGCTTCATCATTTCAGACTCTGTCTGATGTATGTTTTCATCTCAGGAGCAGATTGAACTCATGTAGCTGGTTCGGTTCAGACGGATCACCTGAAGCTCCAGTTGGAGCTCCAGGTGATCCGTCTCCCCCATGTCGGGCTCCAGTTGGAGCCCGACATGGGGGCGGGGGGCAAACGAGAAGCGTGTTCACGCAGGAACATTGTTTGTAAACGAAGCAGCAGGAAACGGGAAGAGCCGGCAGCTCTTCCGTCTGTGGCGGAAAAGAGGAAACGGCGGGGGGGGGACTCACCGATGCAGCACTTGTGGCACCCCTTCGTCTCCGGGATCTTGGTTGTTAAAGCAAATCGCCTGAAAAAGCAAAAAAGATCCAAACGATTTTTGAAAATCAAGAAAAAGCAGAAAGTTCAGGTTTTGCTCTAAACTTTAAACAGAATTTATGCAGTTTGGTTACAAAATGATCAAAACTGTCATTTAATAGAAATCTGTTACTGTAGAAAAGTGATTTTGACTGAACAAAGCTGGAACTTTCATTAATAAAATGAGGAATTTTGACCCTAAATCTGTCAAAGATAACATGAAAAGGATTCCTGGATTCCATGAGTTCATCTCTAAAGTGCGACAGAGTTGGGGTTAAAGGTCGTCCCAAACCCCACCTGGGCAGGATCTTGTCTGGGAAGCGGTGCGTCTGAAACTGAGCCGCCAGGCCGGGCTTCCTGAGCTGCTCGAACAGGCCGATGAGGTTGTGGGAGTACAGCTGGAAGGTCCGTCCTGCAGGAGAAGACAGCGGCGTCTTTAGCTCGGCAGGAAAAATCCTTTCTGGTGATTTTGCTCTGGAAGCAGTTCTCAAAGCAGGAGGTTAGACGTGAACGCAGGTAAAAACAGGTGTGTGATGAAGCATGATTACCTTCTGATGAAGCCAGTTAGTAGAATATCAAATCAAGCCAGGCGAGAGGAGGATGGACAGAGTCCAAGGGAAGAGGAGAAGAGAACAGAGGTTAAGTCTTTGGAGAGGTAAAACCGAAAGTCTGCGTCACGCTCGGTAATCCCATCCTCCTCCGTTAAACTGAGAAAAGGAGAGGCTCTCTGGAGCAGCAAACCAGACAGTTTGGTTTCAGATGAAGTTTTCTGAACGCTGATAGCGTTTCTGTCCGGAGCACAAAGCCGGCGTCCCGCACAGAAACCCGCTCCTAAGCCCGCCAGCCGCTTCGGAGCGCGCTCACGCAGACGGGAAGCGGAGAGACGGCCGCCACTCACCTGACAGAGACATCAGGTTGTTGTTGATGATGTAAAGCCACGTGCACCTCCGTGGAAAAAGCTGCAGAAACAAAGACAGACCTTCCATCAGACGGTTCACGGTGCCGCTCAGGGGCGGAGCCTCTGATGAGACGCCAGCGCCGCAGCTCCTCCGTTAGATCATCCAGCGTCTCAGGAGGTTACCTGCTCCATGGTGGCCTCGTGCAGCTCGTTCAGGTTCAGGGTGTAGATCCCGTCCTCCGTCCCGAAGATCAGGTACTGATCTGAAAATAGCGCAGAGCCCGTGAGTTTCTGCGGCTGGACGGGCCGGCCCGTCCCGCCTGGACCCACCTTTGGTGTCCGGATGGATCCAGGACGTGGCGCAGTTGATCTTGAGCGGACAGCCGTCAAACACTTTGGTGAAGCAGGCTCCCATCTGCAGAGAGACAGCAGACGTACGTCCAAACCCAGACACCACGCAGCTCAAATGGGGGGGGGGGGGGGGGGGTCAGACTCACCAGCACTTTGGGGGTGGGGGGCAGGCCGTTGATGGCGGGTTTCTGAGAAGAAGCAGAACCTGTCAAACTTCAGAATAAACAACCTCAACTATGGACTGACGGGGGGGGGGGACGGGGTACTAAATGTTCAGCTTGAACATGGAGTGGCCTAGTGGTAAAGCATCTGCTCTGAGACTGGTAGGTCATGGGTTCAAATCCACAGCCAGGTCATCCCAAATGTTTGACATTGAGGTTTAGGGGGGGGGTCGAACCGCAGCGTGGCTGCAGCTCGCCGCTCCCCCGGGGTCCAATGCAGAGAACAGTCCCCCCCCAGCTGTTTGACAGCTGATGGGACGTTTGATGAGTCATGTTTCAGATCAAATGTAGGGCGGACGGGAGGAACCAGCTTTTGGACGGTCTGGCGTGTTCGGACTCACGGGGAAATCCTTCCGCTCCCTGCGGTGCTGCTGGCTGGACGGGGGCTTGGGGCTGCTGCCGCTCTCGTCTGAGTCGTTCTCTGTGGGGAGAGGTGAAGGGTCAGGACGTGGCGGCAGAGGCGGAGGTGCAGCCCTGCAGTCAGCTGCTCTTACCTTTACACTCACATTTACTGGGAGCTTGAAAAACACAATAATCTGTCATTTACAGAACCATCTGGGGGGGGGGATAAGCTCACACCCCAGAAATAAAGAGGCTCACCGGGGTCAGAGGCGTGCGACAGGAGACCAGGGCTGCTGACGCTGGCTGATAGAAGGTCTGAGGCCTGCTGCCCCCCCTTGTTGCCCTGCTCGGGGGTGCTCTGTCTGCGGACCGCCTGGCTCGGCCCGTTGTCTGAATTGGGGAACCTCCGGATGGTCTGGGATCCGTCCTCGCTGAGCCCGAGCTCCTCGGACGAGCTGCAGAGCGGCGGCTGGAGGGGGTTCACAGTTCAGTTTGCTGCAGAGCTACAGAAGGCGAAGCGGACTGCAGGTGTGCTCACCTTTGGGGGGCGAGGAGGGGGAACAGTCGGCTTCATGGTGGACCTGAGATCCAGATGGTTTTTAGAGAAGGACTTTAACTGAAGGAATGAACGTCAGGTTGGAAAAACATGCATCGTGGACTTACAGGCCTACTTCTTCAAAAGCATCTTCCAGGTGAGTGACGTGTCCGCTGCAGGACAGAAGCAGGAAACAGTTCAGGACAGAAGTCCCTGCTCTCCACTACACCACAGCAGTAAAGGACTAATCTACTGGTTTAAGACTACAGGCGATCAGAGCGGGCTGGACAATCAGGCAGCAACAGTGTTAGTGTTACCGTTGGAACAACTCGTCCTCAACGCTTTGGAGAAGACTCCTTTGAGGGACAGTGAGGCGCAGACAGGTGAGAGGGGGAAACATAAAATGAACAGGTGAGAAAACGGCAGCAACATTTCAAAGCGCAGACAGGAAGAGCGTGCTCTTCTACAAACACAGACGGTTAAGCATAAGCCGGTTAACACAGCAGGCGGAAGCACGAGTCCCTGATTCCTGACTGATGCTCTAGGCAGGGAAACATACAGGAGGGAAGTAGTTGTTGCCATGGCAACAGTTTTCCACTGACTACCTGGTTGTTATTCCTCCCTCTGCAAAGGGGCTCCAGGGTGAAGTGAAGTCATCTTTATTCATATCCTGTGGAAATTTAGCCAAACCAAAGTCATGAATACACAAACAGGAAGTCAGACGTGTCTGAAAGGCGTGTTTACCATTTCAGAGTGAGCCTCCGTCTCCTTCTGAAGAGGCGGTTTGAACTTCAGCTTGTCGACTGTGGAGGGAAAAAACAACCTGTTCAGCTTTTGTTGCTGCGTTTACCGACTTTGACACTAGAGGGCGCCGGCGGAAAGCACAAAGCCTCTGTGGTCACCGCAGGACCACCAGACTTATGTGCTGACCTCATCATTGACTGTATGTGAGAACAGGACTGAGTGGCCCCTCCCTCCTGGCGTTCCAATCAGGAAGTTCCCTGAAAATTTCCCAAAGGCTGTGTCTGAATTCCCGCCCTAAACCCTAACTACTAAAAACTATATAGTGCCCTGAATTTTAAAAGCATTTCAGAAACCACACAAACTAACTTTGTGAAATCGACGTCATCGATTTCACAAAGTTAAAACCTGAATAATATGAGCGTATTTATGATCCACTGTCTTCTGAAGATAAAAACATTGATGGTTTATTAAAAAAATACATTTATATACATTTGTTCTGACGCAATGCATTGTGGTCTATATTCAACAATCTAGTGAATCTAGAGACTTCTGGGAAATTTCTAGGGCTCTGGATTTTGGAATTGTAGATTCAGACAGTACTAGAAAACGGAGAACGCTCTATAGAGTGAGTAAGGAATTCAGACACAACCAAAGACGTCTATAGAGGAATAACTTGCTGTAATCAGTCCTATTGGTCAGAATAAACATTCTGGATCTGATACCTTTTTTTAACATCTTCTTGATAATCCAAATTTTTTTCAGGGTATTATTTCTGGAGTAAAAACTGACCAATCAGATGCCTCAATAAAAAAAACCGGGGGAAGAACGTCCAAAGCGTTTGACAGATTTCGTGTGGCCCGGTAGGGGCGTGGCCTTCCAACAATCTCCCTCCTGACTGACATCGTCTGGTTCCAACATGGCGACTGAACTGACTTCCCTTGGTGAGAGCAGGACGTAAACCACCGTCTCTGGATGACGGCGTCACACTCAGTCCAGTTCTCAGATAGAGTCAGTGATCCTGCACAACTCTTCCACATAAACACGCTGCTTCCATCATCGTTACAGAATGAACTCATATTCCAAACGTTCTGGCTTTTAAACATGAAAACAGCCTCGGTAGAGACGCAGACGCAGCTCTTCATCCAGATTTCTGGGGACTTTTTCACTTCGTCGTCTCTCCTGTTTGCTTTTTAACTTTTAACAAAATGTCGTTACAGAAAACTGCTTTGGTTTAATTTGACATAGAAAAACTGTTACAGCTCCTTTTCAGGCCGTGATAAAAGCTGACAACAGAATTCTGCGCCATGATGTCATCAGACTGCGACTAATTCAGAAAGAGTCGCTCCGCTATACAACAAGGAAAAAAAAACAAAGCGCTTCCATGACAATAGTCCTGTTGGTTCACATTCATGCTGCTGTGGAGCTTCCATCCCCAAACGGATCGGACATGAGCAGAACCGTCCGAGTCCAGGAATGATCAATAAATCACAGGAAACTCGCCGTCTTTGAGCTCCGGCATAAACACATCTGCAGGATTTACCGCTCCAGGAATCCAGCCCATAATTTATCCTCCTAATGGGCTTCTGGTTAACACAGACACGTTTCTGCTGAAGTGAGGCAGATTTCCATGAAAACATTTCCGGCTGAGATCGCGCTGGAGGCAGACGGCGGGCCGACGTTCTCGAAGGAAGCGACGGCGTGGAACGACTCACTGAGCTGCAGTGGAGCTAGAACGCGGTTTTTCTCCGTGATCCTCTGTTTGCTTCACATGTTAGAGAAAAACCAAACAGAACTGCTAAGTCCTGCAGAAAGGCTCCAACTGAATTGTGGGAAAGTGACAGAATCCAGGTTCAGCTTCAGCTCACAAACCTCACTGAAGACCACCAGCGTCACAGGAAACCACAATCACACATTCACACCAAGAGGCCGAGTGGCAGGGGGCGGGGCATCAGGCAGCCTGTCCGGCCAATCACAGAGAAGGGATGTGGTGACTTACAGTCCAGCTCTGAGCGCGTCCTCTCGGCGCGGGCGTGCTTGTGGGTGGAGCGGATGGTGTGTCTGACCTCAGACAGAGGCTGAAAGGACCAAAGCAAAAAGATCAGACTTTATCTGCTGAATCATCTGCTCTCTGGGGCGCGGGGGGGGGGGGTCGTTTCCTCCTAAACCTTAACACATCTAGACGTCTGCTCATTAAATTCAGTTTCGAATTGTCGGCTCTGGTCTCGTCACAGACATGTGGCCATCTTCGTTCAATCCTTTTTATCTTTATCGACACCCAAAGTGAGGTCAGACGTCACCTCGAACTCGTCGTCGTCCGCCTCGCTGTAAGGCCGGCGGTGGTTGTCAGGGTTGTTCATGGAGTCCAGGAGGTCCACGGCGAGCCTCCTGCTCAGGCCGGTCTGAGCCACAAACACGTGCTGCAGGAACACGAGAGAAAGCGATCAACCTGAGCCTCGGAGACGCGTCAGCCTTTGACTGAGCTCCAGCAGAACGCTTGGATTTCCTTTTCTTTGGGTTTATGGAGATCCGTTCTAAAATGCATCCAAAGAACAAAACCCAACAAATAGGATTAGGACTGTTTTCCTCTCCTAAAGCGGATTTCTTACCGTTAGCAGTTTTTCTGCAGTGGGCCGCCTCTTTGGGCTCTTTGTTAGAGACATTTTGACAAAGTTGTGGAAAGCGGTCGACCTGGAAAACAGCAGAATTGTGTTTGTGCGATAATAAATCTCTGCATTCCTCAGAGGAATCAGATTATTCTCAGACACTCACCAGCTATTTTTGTCTTTTAACTTTGGAGGCTGAAAGCCGCTCTTGGACATCAGAAACAAGGCTCTGGATGGGACAAAGACACGATAGTTGAGCTTTTCTTAATCCCAAAAATCGATTTTTCTAAGGCAGGACAGCTCAGGAGTCAGCATACGGCCTCACGAGGCATTCAAGGAAACAAAAGCAGGAAGCGGGGAGAAACGGCGTGGGGAAACCCCCCCTCAGGCGTCTCACACCTCATAGGATGCAGGTCGAACATGGGAGGCTGCAGCTCAGCCAGCTCGATGGACGTGATGCCAACCGCCCAGATGTCGCACAGCTGGTTGTAACCGCCGTTCTTCTCCACGGCCGCCACCTCTGGAGCCATCCTAAACCGAGTCAGAGCAGAGTCAGAGCGTTTCAGCTGCCGTCTCTGCAGGAGGCAGACGAGCTCATCTGTCCCACAGTTAAGTGGCGTCTTTTAGGAGAAGAACTCGTTTCTATGCCTCACACTCACCAGTATGGCGTCCCAATGAAGGACTTCCTCTTGGCGATCGTGGCGGTAATCTTGGCTGCAACTCCAAAGTCGGCTGCAACAAAGATTTTCCGATGATGTGACGCACAAACAGCAGGAGGAAGCGCAGGAGAAGAGAATCTCACCTAACTTCACGTCTCCGTTGTCTGTCAGAAGTATGTTTGCTCCCTGAAAACAAAAACACCTTTGTGACGTCTGCTGTCAGACTCCACATCTGTTCGTACTAATCAGACTCGAGGCTTCTCGGTTTCTGACGGTCGCTCTGGTAGCATCCTGCAGTGAGAGCACAGGAAACAGGAAGCGCTGGCTGCTCAGAGGCGAGAGCAGATAGCGGGTCCGGGCCTGACCTCTCTGATAACCCGATCCAGCCTTAAGGGAAAGCGGCGACTCCACACTTCCATGAGGAGCCACTCTGCGTTTCATAGCGTTTCCTGACCTCACACCTTAGCTACTTCACCACAAACATCAGGTAAGGACCTGCTGGAAAACTGATCCTCTGAGTCTGCATGTGGTTCTGGACAGAACTCAAAGAGACAAACGGGTACCTTGATGTCTCGATGCATCTTGCCCTTGCTGTGCAAATATGCCAAACCCTGGAGAGGAAATGAAAACGGTTGGAGTCAGGAAGTGCGAACGCTGGTGCTCAACCACGACGCGGTTCCTCCTGATCCTACCTGCAGCGTCTCTCTGCAGACGTAGGCAATCTGAGGTTCGGACAGCGGTCCGGTCACTGAAACGACACCCATCACCGGTTGGGTTTCTGTGCGCGTCAGAGTTGTGCTTCGGCAGAGAGGAACTCACCGTGATAGATGTCCTGCAGGGATCCTCCGCTGCAGTACTCCATGCAGATCCACAGTTTGTCCCGGCTGGAAACAAACCGGAAAACGCAGTGAGACCTACAGCCTTCCTAAAATACAAATGAAATGCTAAATATGGATTCTGAACAATAAAAAAAAACGGCCTGGACCAAAAGGATGGAAATGTTTGGATCCCAACCTGCACCTGGCAGCAGGTGTTCTGATCCGGTCCTCATCCAGAACCGAATCCTATACTCCTCTTATTCTGGGTCTCAGAGGCTTCCTCTGATTCAGATCTTCTGCTCATGTTTTCTTAAAAGTTTCAAGTTCTGCGTGGTGACATTTGTTCTCAGCATTTGGCCCCTCCCCTCATGAGCTGCAGACAAAGCTGCACTCAGAAACTGGTTGGTGGTTCAAACCCCCAATCCAGCGTCAACGCCGAGTGTCAAGTGGGGAGGCGTTCGGTCCCGTTGTCAGAGTCTTTGGTGTGAGCCGACCATGGATTTGAACCCGAGACCCCCCAGTCTCTGGGTGGACACTCTACCACTGAGTCGGTGTAGATAGAATACTCTAGAAATGCTCAAAATAGTTCATTCTATTATCAAACCTTTAGTCTCGAGTCCCGCAATGAAAACAAGCTGAACCAGAACCAGAACCAACACAGCAGGTCCATGGAATGAGACCAAATGATCACAAAGCTCCAAAGGGATCAAACCCAAAAAAAGGAATCGAGAACAACAAACAAGAATTCCCATCAAAATGTTTTTTTGAAATGTAAGTTTACAGCAAACCAACAGGCCAAACTTTCTGCATTTTAGGATCATTTCTGTCTCAGGGATGGTTCTCTTCTGCTGAGGTTTGGTCAGAGTTTGAGACGTTCCTCACGACGCAGAAGATCTTCAAGTGATGGA
This sequence comes from Oryzias latipes, assembly GCF_053564925.1. Classification (NCBI taxonomy): domain Eukaryota; kingdom Metazoa; phylum Chordata; class Actinopteri; order Beloniformes; family Adrianichthyidae; genus Oryzias; species Oryzias latipes. The sequence goes on from NC_136258.1 coordinate 29,443,878, forward strand.
ACAAATCTGTGCTTCTGCTGCCGTTTCTTTAGCGCGTTTCACGCAGGTTACGGCGTTTCGTGGAACAGAACCAGCATCAGATCAGGGGTCCAGTCAAATGTTTCTGGTGAATCAAATCCTCAGAATTCATTTCCATCTTTTGGACTTAACATTTACACTTTTATCAACTGAGACTTTTGTTGGTGATGCAACAACAAGCAGGGGGGGGGGGCGCGCTTTCTGCAGCTGTGGGCGGGGCAGGAGAAGAGTGATCCAAACGACAAAGATGACAAATAATAACAATAAGCCTCCGGGAACTTGTTGCCTCTTTTTGTAATCCTAACCCTTCCTACTTTATAAATCATTCTCCAACTTCATTAACCCCCGTCTTTCTTACCCTCCTGTCAATCATTTTAGGCATCTTTGACTCGTCGTCCAAGCCCCGCCCTGCTGTGGAACACCTGCTGCGCACAGGTATGCACCGCTCTGAACCAACAGCACATAAAGCAGATCAGAGGCTCAAACTCCAGTTAAACCAGCTGGAAGACTCCCGACCTGCCTCTGATCTGAGGCAGAACCCACACCCGTCCAGCCAGTTTGAGTCACGCTTTCAGCGCCGGCGTGGCGAGTAATTAGATCCACGGTGAGAGTTTCAAACAGCAGCGCCTTACATGTTTGAACCCAGACAGAAGTAACCTGAGCTCACAGTCGCCAAGCTGAATGTCAGAGCTTCTTACCTAAGGTAGCTCCCAAAGTAAGCCACAATGTTGTGATGCTTGCATTCCTTCACCATGAAGATCTCCTGCTCTATGATGGAGAAGTCGTCCCCTGGAAACAGCAGAGAAATCAAAGGTTTTCACTCAGAAAGGGAGCTTTTTTAATCCCTCACACGTCCTTCTTCACCAACATCTGCAGTTTGGAAGAAGCTGAAGCTAAAATGACATCTGGAATCAAAGTCTGGAGGTTTGACGAGTTTATTAGAGAAAGCCGAAGGTCGGAGGCTGCTGGGCCGTCTGCCTCGGCGGGAACAGCGTGTACTTTGACGTGTGCGTGGAGCCGCTTCCCTAAAACACATCGCTCCAACTAGTCCAAACTGTGGAATACGCTAAGCCAGCTGCTCCCAATTGTGCCGAGTCCTGGAAGACATTACCGGGAGGGGAGGGAGGTTCAGAGCTGCCAGACAACCGTTGCTTAGCGCACTCGCAGGCAGTTGTGGTGGGCGGAGCTACAGACCAGAAAAGCAGCACCGAGACGGAATTTACGGCCAGATTTCTCTCCAGGGAGTCACTTCTGCTCCACGAGAAGCCGGCAGCTTCTGACCTTCCCTCTGGATGAAGAAAATGTCGGGTTTTTCAGTAGCAACTCCAACACTCCATCCGTTAATGGGGGGGGGGGGGGGGGGGGGGGGGGGGGGGGGGGGGTTGGTGGAATTCCTGCACGTGCCGTAATTCTCCAACAGTTTAGCTTCCATCTCCAGCATTTATCCCAAACAGAAGATCTGACCTTTGACCCTAAAAAGATTATTTTGATCTGTGATTCCTGCTGAAGCAGCCTCTGGACAGACTGTGGCCTTCTACCGACTCCAAACCTTTCAGAATAAAGGTCTCTTGTGTCATAGCTGTTTGTTAAAGCCATGGATGATAAAAACCCTTTTTCTGCTGTACCACCTTTAAAGCTAAACAACCCCCCACCCCTCAAAACACGGCATGTTTATCAGACTTTGCAGACTAACATCCATGCGTCTGAGAGCTGCTAAGGTTTCTTATCAGTTCAACCATCCAGCTGCTTCTGTCTCACACCTGTGTCACTTTACCAGGTCCAACCGGTTTGAGAGCTCCGCCCCCTCCTGAGGAAGTTCACCTGAGGCACAGCAGGGGGGGGGGGGGGTGCAGAGTCTTTACCTGGGTTTTCCCGCCAAAGCGGCAGGGGGAACCACTATATTAGACATGATTCTGTTCTTCTTCTCTGTACAGAACTACTTCAACAAACATCCACTTTACATTTATATTAATAGAACCTAGAAGAGCTGAAGGGAGCGTTACCCGGGCAACCGCACGTCAACATCTGGAACAAAGTCGATCCAAACAAACAGAGGATGGAAACTAATATTTGAGAACAGAAGAACCCAGCAGCAGATTTCTGGTTTTTGAAGACGTTTGAATCCCAGATGAGTGATCCTTTAGATCTACTCTGAACACACGCCGTCCCTGACCCTTCCTCCTTATGGCGTTCAGAGTTCAGGTCAGCTTTCCTACCTGTAGAACCAGCAGAACTGAACAGCCGTTTCCTAAAATGACTGTAAACACAGATTTCTGCAGCTGCAGCCTTTTAAAACCGTTTCATCCACGTTAGCTCCAACCCTAAAGGGTATTATGATCTTCAGCTGCCATGTAAACGCACTCGTTTAATCATCCAATCCAGATTTAGGTCAGATTCTGGACAAAATATTTTAATATTGACACAACAGGCCAATGGTTCGAGGAGGGGGGGGGAGGAGGGGTTGATGACTCAAAACTTCATCTCTGAACTGGTTTTGATCCAGGTTCTCCTGGAGGTTCTGCACTTCAGCAGCAGAAAACACAACCCCCCCCGGGGTGTTTTTCAGCAGAATGAATGCGCTGCTGAACGTGAACCTCGTCCCACTCTGTAACTGAGGGAGGGGCTTAATAGAACTTGAAAACCAGATTGTATTAGATTTGACTAAACTATTAGCCCCCCCCCCAGATTCACAGCATGTTGAGCATCCAGATCAAAACAAAGAACTTCCTGAAGGTTTGGGCGGGGCTTCTCCCCCAGGTGGATGGAAGTCCAGCTCTTTGCCCAGACTGCAGGTTTCTGCTGGAAACGAGGCAAAGACCCCCCCCCCATTCTGTGCTGACCCATCCATCAGTGCTGTAATGGACCATCAGGCACCCCCCCCCCCCATGCTGCCACTACAGAGCCTTTGATAATCTCACTAATCTGGATCACACCGACCCTGTCAGTGGGTCACCACCCGGACAGGCCCCCCCGTGGTAGGGGGGAGGAGGACCCTTACCTGCTTCCAGCTTGATGATCTTCACAGCAGCCAGTTCTCCCGTTTGAATGTTTCGAGCCTGAAAGACAAAAAAAAACTTCAGGAGATCCACAGAAACCGGTGAAGCTGCTAAAAAAACAAAAATGGCGATAAAAGCAAAGAAAAATCCGACGGGGGGGGGGGGGGGGTGAATGCTAAACGTTGGAGTCCCTCATGAGGTTCTGGAGCGAACCGTGAGACTAGATCCGCTTTAAGAGGATTAGAGACCAAATGTTTGCTTTGATCCAGAGATTAATCCGGTCAGACTAGACAAAAATCAGGAGTGAAGCTCTGAAGGAGAATCCACAGATCATTCAAACCAAAATGAAAAGAAGTCAATCACTTTAGATCTGCTGAAACTGTTTGTTCCCGTTTTCTCCTTAATGAAAAAAAACACTGAATAAAGATGAAGAGTGAAGGAGATGGAAATTAGCTATTAAGATACAATCTGGTGCAAACATCTTTGCCTGTATTTGTCCAGATAAATGAATAAACTGAAACATTGAGCTCTAAATGTCCTTAAGCCTCTCGGATGGTTCCTGGAGCTCAAAAACTGGGATTTGGGAAGATGTTCAAAGCTTTGCAACCAAATCTGGTCTCAGACCAGGAACTCTTCTGGTTAAACCAAATTCTTCTTGAAGTCATCAGCAGCAGCGGCGAAATGTTTGGGATGTCTGAACGCTGATCTTCATGCGCTGAGGTCATGTTCTGCGTGTTCACATCAAAGTTCACATCGACAGGAACCTCCACTGCTGTGAAAGTAGGCTGAGCCGTCTCCTAAATCCAGGTCAAGGCGGCCTAATCCCGTGGAGGCGAGTGGCGGGATGAGCAGCTAAATCAGCCGTGAACCGCCACCAACCCCTCCAGCGCCGTTTGGTCTTCACGAGCCCACATGGAGCTTTAGACACACCGACCCTTCCTCCACCGTTAGTCTGTTTTGAAACGGCGCAGTTCTGCTGCCGATGCGGCCGCGGCTCCCAACCTCAGACTTCCTGCAGCCGCCATGGGGGCCATGCCCACGAGCACAGCAGGAAAGGAGAAGTTGAAGCGACTCGTGAATGCGGTTCAGCAGACGAGACGGATCATTGAACCTTCTCTGCAACGCTAATGGAGCTTTCTTTGTTGGCACACACCTGAAGGTGGGAAAATTCAATGAACGAGAAAAACTTGAGCGGCTGTCGGGTTTCTGTAGAACCAGACTCCTCTGAGCGAAGAGGAGAATCGCTCTCCTGCAGGCCCGGCGACGGCGCTGAAGCCGTGCAGATGAAACAGATGAAAAAGTAATAAGTTTAACTCTGCCTTCACTCAATTCAGCTGTCATGTGAGCCCCCCCCAGGTCCTAAAAGAACAACTGTGCCGTGAAGTCAAGTGTCGAGTGCGCTTCTGCCGTCCACGCAGCCCTGAACACATCCCGAGTGAAAGGCGTGTCTGGACAGCGGCTGGATCCAGTTTCAGCCTCTGCAGCCTGGAAGCTTAGAGAATACCAGGCGCAGCATTCCACGGCGCCCCGTCTGGGGGTGGGGGCCGGCCACAGAGGCTCTGTGTGTGTGTGTGGGGGGGGGCACGGCTGATCAGCTGAACCACGGTTTTCAATGGTCCGGGGGCCGGGCAGAGAGCAGCATATCGACAGTTTGTTATGAGCAAACTGTCCCGATTTATGCGGACAAATCAAAAAACAAAGATAAAGACGCACACACAAACGCACGCGCACACACACACACACACACACACACAAATGCAAACACACACGAACGCACACACACCCATAAACACGGCACTGTAGAGGGTCGCAGCGTTAGCTTTGCTAATTTGCACCTAAACTACTTTCAAAACAAAAGCTGGATGCTGTTTTCCATTGTTACTCCATGAAGAAGAAACCGCTGTCACCTTGGCAACGCAGCCCCCCCTCTGTGGAGTCATGTGACTTCAGTCTCCAGCGCTTCATCTTCACATTGCAGATTTAAAATTGAATCACATCACATCAAGGTGGATCCACTTCAGGAAAATTTTGGTTTTCCAGGAGAAATTAGCGTGGAGTATTCCTAACATAATCCGATTATTCCGGTTACATGTCAACAAATCCGATGAGCAGACAACGGGCTCAGTGATGATGTCACTGAGAAACAGACAGCAGAGTCCAGAACGAGGGTTAAACCGTCTAGTTTTGGATCGGGACCGGTAACGGGGGGCCGCCATCCTGTTTCCTTTCAAACAGCACCTGCAGCTTCTGATTGGCTAGACACACCTGATCCACGTAACCAACTGCAGGTAGAAGAGCTGCAAACCCCGCAGCACGTTAGGTTCTGTTACTTTCAGTCTGAACTCCAGAGAACCTCCTGAGTCCGCCTGACAGCAGCTCCTCTGTAGCTGCGCCGGCTCTCCTCTTCCTCACCTCATCCAGGATGAAGGCGTGTGATGGTGCCGCTGCCCCTGAGAAGGGGGGGTAATATCTGATGCGTATTTGCTCTGTTACCTTCATTTCATTTGGTTACTTTCTGTTCCATCATCTTCAGTTTGTTTTTCACACTCTTTTATTTTGAAAGGGTGATTGCTTTGATTGGACCTTAGCTCACCTGCAGAACAATTTATCTCGTACAGGTAAATCCAAACACTCCAGAGTAAAAAACAACTTTTTTTTGTCTTTAAAAAAAATTATATAGCTACAACTTTCAGATGAAAACTGATTTATTTTATCTTCACTAAACTGTTTTTTCTTCTTCTAATTTTTAAACCACTTTTGTTTGTTGATAAAAATGTTCTAGGGTTAGGGTTAAAATATATATTATTTACAGAATTAACTAAAGGCTGAAGGTTTTTCATCCGCAAAAAAAATGATTCGACAAAAAAAAAAGTTTTTCCAGCTTCGACCTTAACTTGAACGCATCAGTGCTCTGACTAATTCCTGGGCGAACAGTAGTCACTGTCCTATGTAGTTGCGACATATTTGAGACTTAGAGTGACTTAAAGGAGGTGTCGAGCCCCCTCCCGCTGGGACTGGAAGGTCCCGGGACCCCTGCCTACCTTACACACGTCTCCGTACGTGCCGCTTCCCACCCGCTGGATGAGCTCGAAGTCCTGCTGCGGGTTCCTCCTCTGAATCTCGCCGCTTGGCCGGGGGAAGATGTCCATGATGGGTCCAACCGAGCGGCTCCTTCACATTTAGTTAGCTTGATGAACGGAGGTGGGGGCTGGTTAGAGGAGATCGACGCTACGCACACGGCGCGAGTCCGAGCTCCATGTCCTGAAGCAGAGAGGAAAGTTTCAGAGTACGAGCAGCAGCCCCACGTCGATTATTTTATTTACCCTAAAAGTTTAAAATGTTAAAGTTTTTTTTTTAAAGTGATCTTTCTTCTCACTAACAACTTCAATACATAAATGTCCTTAAAATGTAACAACAACGTCATAAAAGCTCGCTTTAACCCCCGACAACCCCAGAACGTAAAAGTGCTCATCCCAGCAAATAGCCGTATCCCCCAGGGCTTAGCGTGCTAGCTTAACGTGCGAACGTTAACGTAGCTCGAAACTGCTTACCTTCATCGAAACGCAGCAGAAAAATACAAACATTTCTCCTTAAAAGTAAACTTTGGCTCTTTGGCTGCGACGCAACGTCAAATAAAACAAAACTCTTTAGTTGATAAGAATGTAAAAGAAGAGTTAAAAGTTCAGCGGGCTGCCGCTCGCTGCGCCTCCCTCAGCAGCACGGACGCTAGCGGCCACCAAAGTCATGTTCGTCCGCTTCCACAGATCGGCTCAGCTCCAGCCCGCGCGGGTGACATAAGTCCCGCGAGCTCACAGGAAGAACGGGTCCTCTGAAGTAAAAGCAACAGTGTGCTGCTGCTGCTGATGATCTGCGGCGGCGCCTGCGCAGGACCCTCGTGCTGCGTTCACGGTGCCTCCGACATCCCCAACTTCACTGGGAAAACAAGAAACCTGAAATAACGCAGACGTATTCCTACCTCTAGATAAATTACACTTTAATAACAATCCAATCAGGAAAGTTTTTTATAGCTTTAAAAAAAAAAAAAAATCACGTCACTCTTGACCTGACTGTACAACTCGTGATTTAAGCTTTTATTCATTGTTGTAGCATTCATTTTCACTTTTATTTCTAATTTATTGTTTTATCTGTATGTTTTTACTGTGATGGCGCCTTTCAGCCCAGGTCTCTCTTGGTAAAATAAAGGTTAAATTAAAAATAATAACAACAATAATCAGTTTTCACCACAGGACATCCTAGAAATGACCCCACTACTCGGGTTTATCACTGATGATGTGTCCGAGTAGCACCTAGTGATATTTAGGAACGAACATCCAATCCATCTACTTTTTTTAACAATTTAAAAAAACCTGGAATTAACTCTGACGGACACAGTGGCCGTCATCGGTGGGATTTGAACCCCCCAAACACATGGTTGGCTGGACAATATCCAGACAAGACATGCTGTCTGCAACAAGCTAACTGAGAATGAAAGGTGTGAAAAACCCAGGAATCCACAGTCATTTAACGTGTGAAGAAATGTATGTTGTGGCAAAAAGAAAAAAAATGTTTGTTTGCATCTAACATTGTTAAAATAGTACAAAGAATGTGCACTGGTTGGCCCCCAAACATTTTCATATCATCAAATTCGGTCCTCTTTGCAAAAAGCTTGGACATCCCTGGCCTGACGTCAGAAAAACAACAGTTCTACTCTAGAACGTTCTACTATAGATGTGAATTCAGACATCTGCTGAGTTTTCTTCTAAATTTGTCAAATAATTTCATCGTCATGCAGCAACAAAGCAGTGAAATGTCACGTTTGGTCTGAAACATCCACGTCTGTCTGCAGGAGTCTTGGAATCTGCAGCCCAAAAAGAACAAATGCAATCAGATGTTATTACTTTACATGTCATTTGTGTTTCCATGTCATGATGTTTCAAATGTGCATTTGTGACACGCTCAGTAGGGTTTAGCAGACTTTCATGATGTCTCAGAGCTTGTCTCTTCCTGTTTGTGGTGTTTTTTGTCGTTGGCGGAAAAGGTGGCAAACCACAAACTTTTAGTCTATTACTTTAACGTGCTTTCGTTTGACTATTTCTTTCTGAAAAATGTGATCATTAGTTTGCTCAAAACTTTGTTTTTTGTGTGGCTTTTTTTCCGTTTACTGTTTATAGGATCCCCGTCAGCTGTGCTCAGCAGCTGACGGGGATCCTTTAAAAGAAACAAGTCATACATTCATAAAAACATCAACGCCATTTGATGGCAATCCTGCAGATACATCATGTAAACTCATGAAATTCACATTTAGATATAAAAAAAGGAGTTCCCTGCTCCCCCAACCTTTATGCTTTCGGTCAATCACACAATCCAAAGATGTCGTTCATGCAAATTTTACTCAGACAAAAACCTCATTTAAAATACGCAGCTCCAAAATGTGACCTCAGTTATTTTTAAAAAACACAAATTGAATATTTTTACGTTCAAATTAGTGGTAAAGAGTTCCGAGCTGTTCTTGCTCTGAAACTATTTTTTTCTTCAGAAACTGTGTCTTTGCTCTGTGGACTTTAGGCCATCTGAGATCCGCATCTCATTTATGCTGGTGTTCTCTGAACATCTGAGTGCCAGACGAGCAGCTTTGTTTTGCATTACCTGGATTTTCTTCATTTCTTTAAGCAGAAGCCCATATTGTCTGGCAGTCATCCAGTTGTGAGGTGACTAAAGTTTTGACAGCTAGTTTGGTCTAATCAGCAGACGGAGCTCCACCCGTATTTTTCACTACGACTTCAATGTGTTGATAAACATTTTTAACAAACTAAATTGTGCTTCATAGGTTGATCGGCAACTCTAAATTGACCATAGGTATGACTGTGTGTGTGAATGGATGTGTGACTGGGTGAATGGGTCTGTGACTGTAAAGCGCTTTGTCCTTGTAGGAAGAAAGGCGCTATATAAGTATACGCCATTTACCATTTACCATATTCTACCCTGTGACAGACTGGCGTCCTGTCCAGGGCCCCCCTGCCTTCGCCCACAAGTGGCCGGGATAGGCTCCAGCAGCCCCGTGACCCCGAAAGGGAAAAACGGAAGAAGATGAATGAATGAATAAATTGTGTAAATTCATTCATTCATTTATCTTCTTCCGTTTATTCCCTTTCAGGGTCATAGCATAAGTTAAATTTTGTAAATGTTTATTAAAAGTGTCAATATTACAGCACAGGGAATGTCATATATTTCAACTAGAAGGAGCTGCATTTCCAGAAGAAAATGCGGGATTGAATGCTACATTGCTGAATGAAAAGGAAACTTAATAATTGGCAAAATATACATAAACAAATGAAATAAAGAAATGATCAAAGTTGACCATAAAGTGAAAACATTGCAATAACAAATATATATTTTGGTGAAAAAGGCCAGCACCGGGTATCGAACCAGCGAGCTTCTGATTCCCCGTGTTTTTCAATGGAGGCAAAAATCCTGGAATATATTGAAAAGTTTAAGGATTTGAAGGACCAAAAGTCACAGCAGAGTTAAGGAGTAAGGAGTAGGAGTTGAGCGGCAAAAATGGCGTAAGATACTATAATACAGAAAAAAGAGAAACTTAAATAGCTTTTATTATGAATTGTTTTTTGTTTAACAAAAAAAGTATCTATTCGGTGCAGTTGTTTCCGGAGTTCCTTGAAGGCAGCACGGTCGTGTGTTTCTGTCGCCACCCCTGGACGGAGCGGGGAAGCGCATGCGCCGTGAGGATGAAGGCTCCAGCCTCTCCGTGCGTCGGGAGCGTCGTCGTGGGGGAGACAGGGCATCCTCCCAGCTCCGCACACTCATGACCGCCGCGTAGGAGCCCTCATCCCCGGACAGACGCAGCGATCCACGGACAGGAGAATGGCGAAGCACCGCCCAGAGAGGGACAGCTGGGGTGAGTGTATGTACGACCCCCGCCCTCCACCTCCCCCCAGCCGAAGAAAGAGGCTGTTAGCCCGCAGGCGCGGACTCCATGATCAAAGGCTTCATCTCCGCTCGTTCTCTGTAACCATGACTCATCATTTTTAGACAGAAAGGCTTAAATACCCTCAGAGGGGGCATCACTGCACTCACTTCTGCATTTGGCATCAAATTATGCAACATTGCATCAGAGTTCAGCCTCTCTTCATCCCCGCCGTCATCCTCATCCTCGTGATGCTGGCCCTGACACCCCCCACCCCCAAAGTCCAGATTGGGGGGGGTCAGAGATGCAGAGGGGTGAGGATAGGGGGAAAAAGGGGGGTGGATGCCTCCATTTGTGGGTGAGGAGCTGCTTTGACCCACTTTCTGGGGCTCCTGGCGTCTTCAGCAGCAGCTGGATCAGGCGGACGCCGGGCCTGGGGCGAGGCCTCTGCAGGAAAACACGCCTCCTCCTGGAAACGCCGCCGCCGGCGGAATCATCCTCTGGAGGTTCTGCTCGCCTCGCAGGAACCGCACAGAACAGCTCCGAGAAGGTGCTACTGAAACCTCCAGGGAATCATTCTAGAAGCTGGAAACTATGGGATGGATTATTTCAAATGAACTAATAAAATAATAAAAACAGTTTTTGGGTAAATGGATTTTTGGATATTCTATCTTTTAGATAAAGGTTGATTCAAACACGATTGAAATCCTAAGAGATTCATTTCAAGAACAAAGTTTGTCGTCTTTGGACAGGAAGTGATGACGAGCTGTTTCCTGTTTACCCCCCTCTTCTGAGACCCCCCCTCTGCTTTGTCCTCCAGGGTCCCTCAGTGATAAAAATGTCTACGACTGGAGCTCGGAGGAGGAGGAGCCAGACGGACGGGCCCGCCCCGTCCAGGTGCTGCTGGTCAAAGACGACCACACCTTCGAGCTGGACGAGGCGGCGCTGAGCCGCATCCTGCTGGCCGAGGAGGTGCAGGACCGGGAGGTGGTGGCCATCTCTGTGGCGGGGGCTTTCCGTAAGGGAAAGTCCTTCCTGATGGACTTCATGCTGCGCTTCATGTACAACCACGTGAGTCTGACAGAGCCTGCTTTGACCCCTGACCTCCTGCTCAGCACATCTGACAGCTTCTGTTGCACAGACAACGGAAAACTGGGTGGGAGATTCGGACGAGCCTCTGACCGGCTTCTCCTGGAGGGGGGGCTCTGAGAGGGAGACCACGGGGATCCAGATCTGGAGCGAGGTCTTTCTGGTGGACAAACCGGATGGACGGAAGGTAAGAATGACTTCTGTTGTCCCGCCTGGCTCGGTTTCCGTTCCGAAGAGAACCAAACTGCTGCTCCATCAGCTGCTCTTTGGGGGGCGCTGTTGTCCAAAAATGTCAAACTGGAACAGAAAACATCAGGGAGAAGAACCGTCGGCTCCTCTGAGGATCATCTCTGAAGGAGTTTCTTCAGCTCCCCACTGCTCCTCCTTTACCCAGCATGCATCTCCATACTTCTTTAAGGTTCCTGCTTCTTCAGACTCACACTGTGGCTGTTTGGTTCAAACACAAGGAGCTTACAGCACCTCCTCCCTTCGGTTCTCCTCCTCCTCTGCGTCACACTGAAGTGACCTGAACCAGAGTTCATCTGCAGGAGACAAAGGTCCTTCAAACGTCTTCCTCTGTGTCCCGCAGGTCGCTGTGCTGCTGATGGACACTCAGGGAACGTTTGACAGCCAGTCCACCCTGAGGGACTCCGCCACTGTGTTTGCTCTGAGCACCATGATAAGCTCCATGCAGGTACCTGACCACTGCAGGCACACCTAGACTGCAGGCACACCTGAAGTGCATGTAAAATAAATTCTCAGCAGGCATCAGAATACCAGATGAAATCCTTGAATGGTTTGGTTGCTGCTCAGTTTTGTCAAATATTCAACTACGGTGCTAATTATTACACCTCCACCACCGTGCTTGTCAGTTAGTCAGATGTTCCAGGTGACGTTCTCATGAACATCACCACCTTGACCTCAAAGCTCAGCTGGACTTTGGCTGATGATACCTTAATGTCGGACATTCTGATGCGGCTCCTCGATCTTCTGCAGTTCCTCAGTCTGAGGTGGGCGGAGCTTACTGAAGCTCCACATATGGCAAGAACAAACAGCAGAAATGACCTTAAATGTTTTTCTCATCAACTTCAATCGAGTGCTCTTGATTGGCATCGGCAGATGTTCTTCTCTGTAGATGATCATTCCAAACTCTCCTCCATTGCTGGACACGCCCTTTCAGTTTAGAGAGTCTCTGCCTCTCTAACACATCCTTCAATATGAAACCATGTCACAGACCACATAGAAATGAACTTTTTTTCCCGTCTCGTCTGGAGAACCGTTGCAGGAACCATTTTTCTGTCCGTTCTCTAATGTTTCTGCTTAATCTTTTAGGTTTACAACATCTCACAGAATGTGCAGGAGGACGACCTCCAACACCTGCAGGTAAAACTGTCCAGAGTTTCAGACGTTTGTCTGCTTACAGACAACTTCACGGGGAAGAAAAGACCCACCTGCAACACACACACAGACACACACACACACACACACCCACCTGCTCACACACACACCTGCACGCACACACCTGCACACACACACACACCTGCACACGCACACCTGCACACACACACCAGCACACACACCCCTCCACAGACAATAAAAATGTCAAAGTTGAGTTCCTTCCTTCTGAAACCAGCTTCTAGTGGTCAGTTCAGGAACTGCAGCATTTGGTACTTCCTGGTTTGCTTTATATTCAGGAACACAGAGTGGATTGTGTGTGTGTGTGTGTGTCTGTGGGGGGGCTTGGTCAGTCAGATGCAGACATATTCTGACCCCCCTTTTCAGTAACGTCACCATGGTAACAAACAACTAACAGTCATGAACACAGACATCCTGAAGCTTCAGATCAACTCCTGCACCTCAAGATTCTGCTTTTGGTTTCAGCTTTTTACAGAGTATGGGAGGTTAGCCATGGAGGAGACCTTCCTCAAACCCTTCCAGGTGAGCAGCAGGGGCTCCACCCATTTTTCATGCAGCGACCACAGAGATGTGTTGAAGGTTTAAGCCGCTGCTCCTCCTTCCTTCTTTAGTCCATGATTTTCCTGGTGCGAGACTGGAGCTTTCCGTACGAGTTCCCATACGGCCTGGAAGGAGGCACCAAGTTCCTGGAGAAGAGGCTGAAGGTCAGAGCTCGCCGACTCTCCTCCGGCCCAACGGCGGCGCCGATTTTTCTTTAACCGGAGCCGAATTTGTGCCGCAGATCTCGGAGAACCAGCACGAGGAGCTGCAGAACGTCCGGAAGCACATCCACTCCTGCTTCACCAACATCTCCTGCTTCCTGATGCCCCACCCCGGCCTGAAGGTGGCCACCAACCCCCACTTTGACGGGAGAATGAAAGGTAGGGACTTCTGCTGCTTTTAGGTTGGAATCTTCTGATTTAGTTCAAACTGAATACTTTAATAATGAGATGCTTTTGGACGCCGTCTGGTTTCTTTTTGCGCAGCGGAAAAATGTCAAACACTAAATCAAGGTGGAGTTTTTTTTTCTACAGAAAGAGGAACGACATTCTCATGGAATAACTTGATTGAAACCAAAGACTCCGCTCACTTTTCCGGGTCGTTAAGGAGCTGCAGGTCCACAAACGCTGAACTTTGCTTTAAAAGCTGTTAAACTCAAGGTGGTGGATTCTAACATTCTGACCAGAACCAAATAAAAACAACCAAAATCATCAAAACCTGTATCAAAAAAGGGTTGATGGAAGTGTGTATGATCAGAATTAAAACACAACGTTAATTGAAATACAAGCTAACGGAAACGAGATGACATAGGATACGACCATATTAGGGAATGTGGGCGTGGTTAACCAAAATACCTCTGTTGCCAAGGAAATCCAAACATTTTTTTCTGCTGATTTCTCTAAAAATGACGAAAACCCGCTCATCGCCCCCCGACACCCCAAACCTGGAATGGTTGCTATGGAGATAAAGCAACAGAAAAGCCGCCATTTTGAAAAGTGTTGTTTTTTTCTAATGAGTCGGTCGTGTGCAGCTGTGACCAGCTGATCAAAGCTTCTTCAGCCACAGCAGCAAAGACTCCTGCAGGTTCTCTCCGGTTCGTCAGAACTGGACTGAAAGCAGGTGAACAGAACCCGGTCTGGACGGCCTCACCTCTTCCCTTGTCCCGTCTTTCCGTCCAGAGATCGATGGCGAGTTCATCAACAACCTGAAGGTTCTGGTTCCGTGGCTCCTCAGTCCTGGAAACATCGACGTGAAGGAGATCAACGGCAGCAGGATCACCTGCAGAGGCCTGCTGGAGTACTTCAAGGTCAGAGCGGGCGCGGAGGAGACGCCGACTTCCGTCTGGACGCGTCTCACAGCTTTGTGTTTCAGGCGTACATCAAGATCTACCAGGGCGAGGAGCTGCCCCACCCCAAGTCCATGCTGCAGGTACGGCAGTGGGGGCCGTGAGGAGTTCAGGGGGAAGTTAAGGGGGTCGAACACACAGAATCAGAAAAAAGATTCAGGATTCTTCAAAATCTCTATTTTCTGGAAAATGTTTTAGATCTGTTTGAAAACCAGAAAATTAGATTTCCTATTACTGTATTCAAAGCATAAAGGAGGAAAAACTTGTGAAGAACTTCTGCTCTCTGTGGGTTCCCCTTAACTTCTCCCTCAACTATCAATCAAAAGCCAACTTCCTTGAGTGACCTTTGCATTTCTCATCAGGCCACGGCGGAGGCCAATAACTTGGCGGCGGTTGCTGCTGCGCAGGACCTGTACAACAAAAAGATGGAGCAGGTGGGTGGAGCCCGCTTCTCCGACACGCCGCGTTCCCGCTGGCTCACGCCTGTTCCCGGCTCCAGGTCTGCGGGGGCGACCGGCCCTTCATGGCGCCCAGCGAGCTGCAGGCGCGCCACGGCGGCGTCAGGGAGGAGGCGCTGCAGCTGTTCCGCGGCGTCAAGAAGATGGGAGGCGAGGACTTCAGCCGCAGGTACCTGCAGCAGCTGGAGGGCGAGATCGACGAGGTCTTCGTCCAGTACATCAAGCACAACGACTCCAAGAACATTTTCCACGCCGCCCGCACGCCCGCCACACTCTTCGTGGTCATCTTCGTCATGTACGTGGCGGCGGGGATCACGGGCTTCGTGGGCGTGGACATCATCGCCAGCTTGTGCAACATGATCCTGGGTCTGGCGCTCATCACGCTCTGCACCTGGGCGTACATCCGCTACTCCGGGGAGTACCGGGAGCTCGGCGCCGTCATCGACCAGGTGGCCGGCGCGCTGTGGGACCAGGTGAGGCTGGGTCACACCTGGGGGCAGGCCGGTCCACGTGGCTTCGCCCTTGAGTATAAATGACTTTCTGAGCCACTAGGTGGCAGCAGAGAGCTTCAGCAGATGTTTGGGTTCCGTTTGACCGAACTAACCGCTGCTTTCATCTCTTTTCCCGCCTCTGCAGGGAAGCACCAACGAGGTGAGTGACCCCCGTCCACGCCGCTGCATGTCTGCTCACGCCAGCTCCACGCCACGCATGGAGGTCGACGTTCTCCCGTGTCTGTTTTACACCCAGACATGTTCAAACCTGAACCCTGCTGGTTCCACTGCGGAGAAAAGTTTTTAAAAAGTTAAAAATGTTTTTGACTTCAGATCAGCCTTTTAACCGTCAAACCTTATTTGGGTGAAACTTTCTTCTGTAGACGTTTTAGTCACTAAAAGTCAAATCTGGGATCAAGTGGAGCTTTTTCTGCTTCATTTTGGTGAAACTTTCCAATCGTTTGTGTCTTTGCAGCTCTGATCTGCATTTAAGGCAAATTAGGAAACAAAACATGAAATGAAACGTTTATCATCGATAATTTAAATTTTATTCATTTGTAATGCAGAAACACACAAATATATTTGTGCATATTTGGAACAGAAAATGTTTAGGAGAGGTGATAAAAAATGTGGATTTAAATGGAGGTTATCAAACATGCTGAGTTTAGATCTTTGTTCTGAGGGAGGACGTTCAGCCCCACACCATCACACTGCCACCTCCATGCCTGACTCTGGAAGTGAGTCCAGATGTTCTTGTGTCTGATCAGAACATCAGTCCAGAGGTCCAGTGGATCCTCCAGATGTTCCTGTTCCTCAGCAGCGTCTCTCATGGATCCACGTTTGTCCTAAAGTCTCTTTCTGACTGTTGGGTCGTGACCTTTGACCTGAACTGAGTCCAAAGAGGTCTGTCGAGTCCTCCTCCTGTTCTTGGACCCTCTTTGGTTCCTGTGAAGGTTCTCCTCTGTCCAGTGTTCTCCGTGAGAGGATGATGGAGAAACTTTCTGCTCCGGATCTTCCAGCTGCTGAACTCGCCGGTTCATCAGAAGTTCTGATTCTGTTTCCGTGATCCATAAAAACTTTGTGCAGTCGGGTCCATTTGGGTTCGAATAACGATCCGGCCCCTCCCTCTGTGTTCACAGGCGCTCTACAAGCTCTACAACGTGGCGGCCAATCACAGACACCTGTACCACCACGCCTTCCCGGGACCTCGAGCGGACGAGGAAGCAGAGCAGGAGAAGAAGAGCGACTGACGAAGACCGCAGGGACTGAACTGGTGATGAAGAGGAGGACAGAGGCGGAGGAGCACCCTTGATCCAGACTCCGGCCGGCGCCGCTCCCCGGGAGCGTCTTGGCGTCCAGCTCGGCTGGAGGAGCTCCAGCCTCCTCCTCCTCGCCGCTTCTCTGAGAGCCGCTTGCGTCCGTTGATGTGTCGTGGTGCGCCGCTGCCGCATGCGCGTCCAGCTCCTCATGTTGTGTTAATGGTTGTGACAAAGTGCTGTTGTGCCGTATCGTCCTGCCGCTCCTGCACGGCTGCAGCTTTACGCCCGGACCGGCGGGGCGGAGGAATGCCGCCGCCGCCGCTCCGGATCCCTCGGATCATCGGTGAGCTGCAGGAAGACGGGCCGGACGCCGCAGAAACGTCCCACCGCCTCATCTTCTCCACTCATCACATGAACGCTCTCAGAGAAACCGCCATCGGACCAAAAACCCAGCAGAACCGCCGCGTCCGTCCACTCATTCATGCGCATCACTCGCCATCGTGACCACGGTTCTGATGAAAAGTCTCCGTCTTTAGATCTGAAGGAAAAAGACTTTTTTACAGGTTTGGACGTCTTTGGGTTTGTTTTTCGTTTTTTTAAACTTTGAGTTTTATTTTGAAACATCTAAATGTGACAAATATGTACAAACGCAGAAATGTTTGTTTTGCTGATGAAGTAAACGTTTATCCCTCCGTCACCGCAGACGTTACCGCTTCTGAAGGTTATTCATAGGAGCAGGCTGGACGCTCCCGCACAGGTACAGGGTTTCAGGCGTGTTCGAGTCCTGACTCCGACAGAGCAGCGGAGGTTTTCATTTGGACCAGTCCACAAAAATTCATTAAAAATCCAGAAAAAAAATGCTGAATTGCACATATTTGGTGAGATTCAAACGTTCTAGTAGCTTATGGTTCAGGAAAACGGGTTTTTCGAGCGAGCGCCAACGCAGAGCGGCGTCCATCAATGGCAGCCGAGCTTCGGAGGATTGTCGGGTGAGGCGTGCAGGAACGGCGAAACGTTGGGGTTTGGGTCGGAGCAGAACCCACACTTTAAAGCTGCAGCTCTCTGACTGTTGCCCAGCAAAGAGCTCCTCTGTTTGAGGCGTGTGGGGCCGCCCCTCTTCCCGTCCATGCTTTGGATCAAGCGAAGGCACAGATGGGTTTTCTAAAATGAACTCTGAGGTCGTCACATGTTGGCCACAAAGTTCTTGCTGTACCACTGCTGTCGCTGTGAGCGGGCGTCCGCCTCGGACAGCAGCGCCCGGCGGTACGCCTCGTAGGACTTGACGATGTGCTCCAGCTCCTTCATGAAGAGCAGCTTCAGCATTCCCTGATACGTGTCCAGGTCGGCCAGCTGGAACAGCTCCCACTTCAGGATGTGGTCGTACCTGAGGAGCAGACGGGTCTCAGAAAGGTCTTCAACAGCCTGCAGAGGGCGGGAATCGAACCTCTCTCCAGTTCAAACAGACAAACCAACAACTCTCTGGATGGAGGTTTCTCAGAAACCAGTTCTGGTCCGACTCACTTGAGCGGGGCGCGGGCGTACACCTGCAGCCAGTCTGGGATCTCGGCCGTGTGGTACGGGTTGGCCGGTACCAGGACCGGCTGGTTCCTCTCTGCCGGGCGGGGCTGGTAGGTGACAGGCGGGGGCAGGGGTGGCGGCTGGTCGTAGCGCGGCACGCTGGACCATGGATTCATGAGAACAGAACAAACCAGTTTCTATAAGAATATCAGTCTTACGGGTTCAAACTACAGACGCTACACAACGCTGAGCAACATGCTAACACGAACAACATGCTAACAACATGAACAATACGCTAGCATAGATAACAAGCTAACATAGACAAGAGGCTAACATAGACAACATGTTAACACAACACGCTAACATAGATAACATGCTAATATGAACAACATGCTAACATGAACGACACGCTAACATAGACAACACGCTAACATGAACAACACGCTAACATGGATAACAAGCTAACATAGACAACATGCTAACATGAACAACACGGTAACATAGATAACATGCTAATATGAACAACATGCTAACATGAACGACACGCTAACATAGACAACACGCTAACATGAAGGACACGCTAACATAGTAAACACGCTAACATGAACAACACGCTAACATAGATAACAAGCTAACATAGACAACATGCTAACACAAAAAATACGCTAACATGAACAAAACGCTAACGTAGCTAAAACCAGTCAGGTTTCACAATAAAATGGTAAAACAGCAGCATAATGAATACAAATAATACTAAATTATTAAGAGAAAAACACTTAAAATGGCTGAATGAGTAAGAGTTATAAAGATCTTCAAAGGATAAATATAATTAGTAACTAAATAACAAATGGGATAATAGTTTAAAAAAACTGTTATTAATGAAAAAGTTCAATCAGCTAAATACCAACATAAAGATGGATTTACAGAAATCTCAGATTTCTCAGAAAAGTTGAAGCTCAATATCGTCTGAAATTAGATGAAAAAAGATGTGCAGCACAGATAAATATGCCAAACACAAAAAGGCTGGAATCTCTTTTACGAAACCAACAAAAATGTTAAAAACATTTTTCGTTAAAAAGCTTTTTACTAAAAGTTGAATGAGCTGAAAAGGCTGAACTGCAGAATGACGGCGTTCGGATCGGAGCTGATTTTCAACCTGAAGGTTTTCTGAGCATCAAATGAGGCTTTTTAGGAGGAAAAAATGTCTGTTTACGCCTTAAAGCTACGCCATCATCCATGGTTATGGGGGGGTCTATATATTTATATATACATAATTCACTGTTGTTGTGAATTTAGGCTACACTAATAAAATGTAATTGTTTCACTTTTAATGTTTTGATATTAATGTAAACATTTATACTTGTGGTGTTTAAATGTTGAAATAAGCCCTGAAACCGGGGCGTTAGCAGACCTGGGGGCACACGGGTGTCGGTACTGCGCCCTCTTGTTGACGTGGTCCACATAGTAGACCCCGAACTCGGCGGACTCCACCTTCTCCCAGCCCGGGGGGAGCCCCTCCCTCTCCAGGGGGTGGCTCCAGTGGGTGGTGTTGGTGTTGTGGTCGATGAAGTACTTCCTGCCGCGGATGGTCCAGTCCACCGTCCAACCGGCTGGGAGGGGGAGGTCCTCCCCCGCCAGGCTGGACAGGTTCCCCAGAGACTTGGCCTGGATCTGGCTGATGCCTGAAGGAAACAGAGAAACATCGGGAAAACCGGGAGACTCCGGGGAAAACCGGAATGTTTTCTCTGTGTGGGAAAGAGGCGGCGGGTCTGCGGGACGAACGGAAGGAAGCGGGAGCGCCGAGGACAGGAAGCTCTCTGCTCCACCAGGGAGAGCTCCGTCAACACTTCCTGGAGCGCTCCCGGTGAAGGTCGGCGAGGAATGCGGGTCCGACAGCTGCAGGCGAGCGAGGGGAGGGGCTTCCCGCCTAAACGCCGGCTGGAGTTAGACACATTCTGCGGCAGAAGGAATGCGGTCTCCTCCTTCACCTCCTCATCGTCATTCCTGACCTTTTCCACAGAAAGATCCAGACGCCCCGCAGGAATTTGATACGAGAAGACGCCCGAAGGAGCAAATGTTTAAGAGTCACCGACATGGAAACGGGTTTCCCAAACGCAGACTAAAGTTCTACGACGAATGAAGACGTCCAGACGGGAAAAAAGATGAGAGTCTGAGTTTGATGTGGTGAAGGAACCACCAGGAACCGCTTTAACCACGGGTCAAACATCAGCATGTGCTCCGTGTGGTGACCTTTAACCTCCGGTGAGGGGGAGCAACACGAGGGGGAAGCAAACGGTCCAGAAAGCTTTGAATAAACACCAGGTTTTCCGCTTGAGACCTACTGCAGATCTATGACCTACAGATCTATGACGATTCAGCTGAGGATCATAGACCCGCAGAATCTAGATCAGTGGATCATAGACCCGCAGAATCTAGATCAGTGGATCATAGACCCGCAGAATCTAGATCAGTGGATCATAGACCCGCAGAATCTAGATCAGTGGATCATAGACCCACAGAATCTAGATCAGTGGATCATAGACCCACAGAATCTAGATCAGTGGATCATAGACCCACAGAATGTAGATCAGTGGATCATAGACCCACAGAATCTAGATCAGTGGATCATAGACCCACAGAATGTAGATCAGTGGATCATAGACCCACAGAATGTAGATCAGTGGATCATAGACCCACAGAATCTAGATCAGTGGATCATAGACCCACAGAATGTAGATCAGTGGATCATAGACCCACAGAATCTAGAACAGTGGATCATAGACCCGCAGAATCTAGATCAGTGGATCATAGACCCGCAGAATCTAGATCAGTGGAGCATAGACCCGCAGAATCTAGATCAGTGGATCATAGACCCACAGAATGTAGATCAGTGGATCATAGACCCACAGAATCTAGATCAGTGGATCATAGACCCACAGAATGTAGATCAGTGGATCATAGACACATAGAATCTAGATCAGTGGATCATAGAGCCACAGAATGTAGATCAGTGGATCATAGACCCGAATAATGTAGATCAGTGGATCATAGACCCACAGAATGTAGATCAGTGGATCAGCGGGTCTTCCAAAGAGAATAGATCTATAGATCAGACATCAATGGAACATAGATCAAGGGATTATAGATCTGTGGTACACACATTATAGAATCAGTGGATCGCAGATCTGTAAATTATAGATCAGCAGGTCTTCCTCGACAAAAAATCAAAGATCCGTTGATCTATTTTTTTTGTTATTTTTTATTTTGCTTACTGTTGTTCATTTTTGTTTCTCAGCGTTTTATGTGGCGCCGCAGTCTAGTCTGTAATGTCTGTCTGTTCACCGGCAATGACAATAAAAACCCCCTTCAATCATTGACCATAGATGTGTAATCATAGATCGGTGGATTATAGATCGGTAAATCATAGATCTGTAGAACATAGATTTGTGGATCATAGATCTGTAGAACATAGATATGTGGATCGTAGATCTGTGGATCATGGATTTGTGGATCATCCATCAGAGGATCTATGTCAGATCTATGATCGTTGACTCAAAGATGTTTTTAAAAGATGATCTCATCTTTTCAGGTAAAACCTGCAGTAGAAACCATCAGCTCTTCATTCTTATCTTCACATCTTGATTCTACAACACTTTTCAATCTATCCCAACACCGTTTACCTGAGGGGGGGCGGCTCGGGGCTGGGGGCGTGTGCTGGCGGGGATGTCTCATGAAGTTGTGTTCGCCGGGTTCAAAGTATCTGTAGTCGTCGGGAAAGCGCTCTGCCGCCCTTCGGGGTCGCTGCTGCTGCGGGCTGTCGTAATACGCCTCGGGGGGGTAATAAAAGCGGGCCGCGTCTCCGTTCTCCGACACGTGGCTCACGTCCGTGAGGAAGGACTGCGTGGAGCCCCGGTAATCATGGGGAAGGTCGCCCAGGCTGCGAGGCAGGTAGGGGGGCGCCGACATGCGGTGGCTCTCCCGGCGTGCCACCTCCTGCGGCGGCCTCTGCACGGGCGGGCGCAGGACGCTCTTGCTCTGGGACGCCACGGACTCCCGGCTGGATGCAACGGGGTAGGTGGAGGACCCCAACTCCGGCGGGGGGCCGTCGGTTCGTCTGGGGATGGTGGGTCCATGGCGAACGAACGAGGGCATAAGGTCTGCAGAGAAACACGACTTCAGCATCAAAGGAACCTGTTCCCACCAAAGATGAAACCCTGACAACCGTCCGTTTCCTCCTTTCTGGCGAACAATTGTCGAAATGACGGAAAGCGAGTTTGAGTTTATAACAGATTCATTTAATGAAACTGTTTCAGTTTCATGTAACCCTTGTGCTATCCTATGACCCCCCCTCTTCCATTGACGTGTTCTCCCTACCAGGACAAAGGTGGATAAAGGTGGAAAGATTTCATGTAATCCATGGACACCAGTGAAGATCACAAATCATTGAAGAAAAAAGGTTCAGCGCACTGTCTAGTGGGTCTAGATGACCCATCCCCCAATGGTAAAGTGCCTAGGATAGAACAAGGGTTAAGGTCATTTATTGCCTGTTTTCTGGCAGAGACAGCATTTCTGCTCATTTCAAATGTAAGAAGAACCAGAAAATGACTGATGTTTGGAAGGACAAAATCATCCAAATCTTGAAATTCTAAACCTAAAATGTTTCAAATATGCGACCAGAAAAGAAGGAATTTTCTAAAAATGCTTCAGAAGAATCAGCTGAACATGAAGATGTTAATATTTCTGCAGGACAGAACAGATGAATCTTTTGATGTTTGGTGTTATTGTTAAAAATTACTTTTGCAGATTCTTTTTTTTTTAAAATGATTTGTTTTAAAATGGCTAGACCCCCCCCCACCCCAAATTAAACTCACATCTGCATTTGATCAACGCTTGAACCAAATCAAAAGTTTAAATGTTCAAACCAGCGGTTTTACGTCATCAAAGCACATCTACGCCATCAAAGTACATTTAAGATCAAAGAAATGTCCTTTTGATGCGCCGCAACCGTCGGCTGCAGGTCGATGAGCGACATTTGAGATCAAAAACAACGAAAGATGCGCAGTCAGAACAAACAGAACTTTTTTCTGGCGGTTTTTCGCAGAATTGAGGTTCAGCCCGCAGGTAAGACGTCAAGTCCGTGTTTCTAACGTCACTCGGTGGCTCGTTGAGTTTCTGACGCGGGAATGAGAGCAAAGTTTGTTTAAAAAAATTTTTTTTTCCCCGTCTCCGTTCTACAGTGATGCGCTTTCAGATAGCGGCTAACTTGAGCTAACTTGTTGCGCGGCTTACTTCGGAGGAGCGGCGACGTTTCCTTCTTCACATACTTCCCGTGGACCTCGGCCGGTTTGGACGCTTCGTTTTTACTTTTCTTTCGCGAGAGCATCACTCAAAGCTCGAAGCCTCAAAACCGCGACGCTCTGAAGTCATCCTCCGACTCGGCGACCGTCCCGGTCGCTCATTTTTCCGCTCCGGTTAGCCAGCAGCTAGCTAGCCAAACTGGAGCCTCTGGGAGAAGGAGCGAGCTGCCGCGGCGGCGCCATCCCACCGCGGATCCTCCTTTCCCGGCTGCTGGCTGTCCAGTCCTCCCTACCGTTGATGCGCCCCCTGGCGGACGTTTCAGAGAAATACACCTCGGCTTTAATAGAACGTTACTGCAAATGTACGGATGACCCCGAGGGTCATAAAAAATCATTTAGAAACAAATAATTTCAAAAATTAAAAATAAAGAATAAGTACGGTAGAAAGTAAAAGATGTCACTCAAATACTACATCGAGTGATTTCTAAGTAGAATTTCAAATTTACAAACTACTTCTTTATTAAATAACCTAAAAACTTTACAGTTCTGCATCTTTTTTAATTCATTTTTTTTTAAATAATTAGATTAGATTTAATGAAGTTATTTCACTTTATTAAATGTAGTGGTGTGCCACTAAACATTTTTTTAAAAAGTACATATACTTCATTTTTTTAAATAAATTAAAAATTCTAGGTTTTCTATCTACGTCATAATTCTATTTAGTTTAGTTGATGTACATTATGATGGACATTTCCTCCAGTGTCATTTCATCTAGCTTGTGTCAAATCTGAATTTATAACATTGTCCCATAGTAAATGGTTTATTCCGGCTTCAACCAAATGAAGGCAATTCAGTCGCAACGTTGTCATATTACAGACGCCGCCATGTTGAAGCCAGACGTCAGTAAGCAGTGGTGGGTCTGAGTTTCTATGGCAACCACTCTCCTCAATCAGGATTATCAAAATGTTAAATAGGTATCAGACGCAGAACGGTTCTTCTGACCAACAGAAGCTGTTTTTCTACAGACATCTGTGGGAGTTTGGCTTCCTGGAGCCACTTCCTGTTTGGAAACGCTCATCCCGACACGTACAGTCAGGACCATAAATATTTGGGCAGAGACACATTTTTAACTTAGTTTCTGTACATTACCACAGTGAATTTTAAATAAAACAACTCAGATGTCATTGAAGTGCAGACTTTCAGCTTTTATTCCATGGGTTGAACAAAAGGATTATATAAATATGTGAAAAACTAAAGCATTTTTAAACACAATCCCTTCATTTCATGGACTCATCAGTAATTGGACAAATGAAATAACTGCAAACAAAATGTTCATTCCCAATATTTGGTTAAAAAGCCTTTGTTGGCAATGACAGCCTGAAGTCTTGAACTCATGGACATCAGCAGATGCTGGTTTTCTCCTTCTGAATGCTCTGCCAGGCCTTTACTGCAGCGGCAAACAGTTGCTGTTTGTTTGTGGGCCTTTCTGTCTGAAGTTTAGTCTTCAACAAGTGAAATGCTGCTCAGTTGGGTTCAGATCAGGTGACTGACTTGGCCATTCAAGAATATTCCACTTCTCTGCTTTAATAAACTCCTGAGTTGCTTTGGCTGGATGTTTTGGGTCGTTGGGCCATCCAATCAGTTTGGCTGCATTCACCTGGATCTGCGCAGACAGGGCTGCATTCACCTGGATCTGCGCAGACAGTTTGTCTCTGAACACCTCAGAATTCATTGGGCTGCTTCTGTCCTGTGTCACGTCATCAATAAACACTATTGTCCCAGTGCCACTAGCAGCCATGCACGCCCAGACCATCACACTGCCTCCACCGTGTTCTACTGATGATGTAGTGTTCTTTGGATCAGGAGCTTCTCCACGCCTTCTCCATTCTTTTCTCTTGCCATCATTCTGGTAGAGGTTGATTATGGTTTCATCTGTCCAAAGAATGTTTTTCCAGAACATTTTTAGATGCTTTTTAGCAAAGTCCAATCTAGCCTTCCTATTCTTGAGGCTTATGAGTGGCTTGCATCTTGCAGTGTTCCCTCTGGATCTACTTTCATGCAGTCTTCTTTCTATGGTAGACCTGGATATTGATCCGCCTCCCTCCTGGAGAGTGTTGTCCACTTGGTTGGCTGTTGTGAACGGGTTCCTCTTCACTATGGAAATGATTCTGCCATCATCCACCACTGTTGTCTTCCGTGGACGTCCAGGTCTTTGTGCGTTGCTCAGTTCACCAGCGCTTTCTTTCTTTCTCAGGATGTACCACACTGTTGATTTAGCCACTCCTAATACTGTAGCAGTTTCTGGTTTCATGTTTTTTTTCTGTTTTCTCAGCTTAATGATGGCTCCTTTCACCTGCATGGAGAGCTCCTTTGACCGCATGTCTGTTCACAGCTAAATCTTCCAAATGCAGCACGAGTCCTCTAATCAACTCCAGGCCTTTTATCTGCTTCACTTATGACATAAGGGAATTGTCCACACCTGCCCATGCAATAGCATGGTAGACAATTGTCCAATAACTAATGAGCCCATGAAATGAAGGGATTGTGTTTAAAAATGCTTTAGTTTTTCACATTTTTATATAATCTTTTTGTTCAACCCATGGAATAAAAGCTGAAAGTCTGCACTTCAATGGCATCTGAGTTGTTTTATTTAAAATTCACTGTGGTAATGTATAGAAACTAAGTTAGAAAGAATGTGTCTCTGTCCAAATATTTATGGTTCTGACTGTATGTGGATATTTATCCCGGTTGTTGTCAGGCTTGTTTTATTCATTCTATAAACCTTCTTGTTGAAACTTTAAATATTTTTGTTTCTGAAAGTGGATCTGAATTATGCAGAGAGAAACAAAAACAAACATCAGACACACTTCATTTACCCCCCCCCCCATATTCTGCTTTATTGAGACACTCAAACCGTCAGCCGCCTCACATTTTCCAAACATCATTTAATGTTTATTATTGCATCTCAGCAGCTTTTCAAGTGTTTGTGGTTAAATAAGTAAAGGAGCGTCTGCATGATGTCATAGAATAAAACGGCTAAAAACTGGTCGCGAGGATTCCTTCGTTTGGACAGATATTCTATTAAAATGACTTATTGCTCAGAATTATATTGTGGGATAAAACCTGACAGTCGTGGTCCGTGTTGGTGCATGGGGGGGGCGTCCCTCCAGTTAAAATGAGTCCATCAGGCAAACATCTGGACGGCTTTGACTCCTGGATCAGACACTCCTTCAGAGCGCCACCTCTTCAGGCCACGCCTCCAGGTCATTTGTAGGAGTAGGCCGGCGCCGGGTTCAAATCCCGGACGATCTTGTTCAGGCTGGAGATCTTCTCCTCCAGCAGGTAGTTCTTCTTCTCGGCGATCTTGTGCCGCTGCTCGGTGATCTCCAGCGCCTTCATCAGCTGAGCGTTCTCCACGTACAGGTCTTGGATCAGAACGTCTGCTTTGCCGTTTTTGTGCAGCTGGAAGAGCGAAAAAGAGAGAAAATGAACGGATGCAGACGACAACATTCAGAGAGAACTCCAAGATACTAAATAAAGAGCTTTAGTTGGAAGTCTCAAGTTTTGCTTTAACCTCTTCCTGTCCAAATTATTTTCTTTTATCGCTTAAGGAGAGGCTATATTTTAGCAGTAGTCCTGAATCAAATGCTACGTTGCAAATTAGCAACAAAAGCCATGAAAGGGTTAAAAAATACTTCAAATGTTTTCAACAAAAAAATCCCACAAATATTGATCTCCCCCTTCAGGCCGGGGGAGGAATGGCAGCCCTAAACAGGACTTTTCCTCAGAAAACTTCAATGTTTTCCAGTTCTACTTATGTCCACACATGTAAAGAAGTATTTGCATTTGTAAAAAACATGTGCGTCTGTAAAATAAAATTTACCAACACTAAAGCAGTTTGTGCTGTTGTGTAGAAAGACTTTTAAATATTCGTTTAAAACCACGTTTGCATTTTGTTTACATGCAAAGCGTTTCTGTGTCTGAACATCACTTTCAAAAGAACATAACTTCATAGCTCCGGGGCGAAACCAAACTTCCTGAACCTAAACCCGACCAGTGATCGGAGACTTTCTGAAACGCATGGCAGGAGCCGACCTGATCCTTCAGCTGAGCGACCTTCTCCTTCAGCAGCAGCTTCACGTTGTGCAGCGACAGCTCGATCTCCTTCATCCGCTCCTCCATCGCCCTCATCTTCCTCTCATCCTGGAGAGAAGACCACAGTTCTAATCAAGCCCAGAATTCCCTGAGAAAAGAGTCGGGAATGAGAGGCGGAGACGGTTTTTTCTGGTGGTAAAAGTTTTATTTGATAAAAAGGATTTCTGGACATTTTTGTAAACTAAAAAAATGACATAAATGATTCAACAAACCATAAATAAAATGACGATAAAATAAATAATGAGCTCCAGGACAGACACAGCTTGAAAACCCAACAGAACCACGACTGAAGCTGGGACTGGAAACCCGACAGGTTTAAGGATGGATGCAGAACCTCTGACTGACGGGAATCTAACCTGTGGGAAGCCCCTCCCTTCATACAGCCACAAGGTGTCCTGCAGTGTAAACTACAAAGGCGTCTCCTCGTTTGACTCCGCCCAGTTCCTGCTGCCTTCGATCACATCATCGCTTCCAGAATTTCCTCTGGAAAATACAGCAGGATCTCCGTTTTTCCGCCATGCCGCACGCAGCAAAGCGATCTTCCAGTTTTCCCGCCACGCCGCAGAAGAGCGGGTCGTGGAGTCTGATCAGGGAAGAGGCGCCGTTATAACCCGCCGATCCGCCGGCAGCTGTCTGCGTGAGCCGCCCGCTGCTCCGCCATCGGCTCCTGGAGAGAAAAGGAGGCACACTTGACCAGAGCTCCACCCCCCCGTCAGACGGCACGCCGTTTGACCTGGTATAACCCCAGAGACGACCCCGCACAGCAGAGATGAGCTGAAAAATGGTTTCATTTGTTGGTTTTTGACTCAGACCTATGAAAATATAAAAAAGTGTTTCTACGCAGATGAAACTTTACTGTTCAGGTCATGTGACCACATTTAATTCAACAAATGTCTCAAGAAACAGGCGGGAAAAGAGACTCCGCCCCCATTAAACTTCATCTTATTGGCTCAGAAACGGTGATGCTGAAAACAAAAAAGATCCCTGAAGATCCGTGAAGACCACAGCCGTCCAGATCTACAGCAGGAGTGGATCCCAACCTCCAATCCCCAACAGTCCTGAACGTTTATGGAAAACTGCTGATGTTGGAGATAAAAAAGGGGAAACTTTCAGGTTTTTTCTGGCATTAAAAACTCGCAGCAAAGCTGTTTTTTTTTCAGAAATGTCCAATTTGGAGTGAAGTTCTGGAACCAGAACGTCTAAACCAGCCCAGAAACCAGAAAGAGGATCGGTCTCAAGACACTAACGGAGCTTCAGGATCTTTGACGCCGGTCCGCAAGACACACAGAAGGAATTGGAACATCTTCATCTGGAGTCTTCGGGTCGTCTGTGACCCTGCAGATCCTCACATCGCCATATTGGGCTCAGATTCGGTTTCCTGTGGAAAACGGGTCGGTTCCTCCGTCACCAAAGGCCTGAAGAACGTCTGAAGGTTCTCTTCTCTTATCCAAGTTTGTCCCTAAAGGTCAAAATGTTTCCTGACCTTTTCTGAAAAACCGGATGAAGGTAATTGAAGACCTGAGGCCACCGTCCAAAGTCCAGAACCAGACCTGAACCTGAACTGGATCGGAACCACTTGAAATCCACTCTCTGATTCTTTGGTTTTGGTGATTCGAGGTCGTTTGGCTTCAGACGATTCTTTGATTTTGTCTTTATTCCTTTTAAAAAAATAAATAGAAACCAGCCGATCTTCATCCTCTCTAAACCTTCCAACTGGAAAACATCTGGTCCAAACGGCTCCGTCCTCAGAACGAGTTCTGATGAGTCAACAGAAGCAGAGCATGCTGGGAGCAGCTGCTCTTCCAGGTGGAGGCGGGAACATGAGAACTCCAAACAAAGGTGACCCGAGGACAGATGGGGGAGGAGCCTGAGAATCCAGCTTTCCAGGATTCCATCGGAGGAACGTCGACTTCCTCACCAAGGAGCTTAGAAAAGACGATGCGATGGAAGAAAACGGGACGCAAAGGATGCGGTGACATCCATCCAGGAAGCGGAAGGATTTCTTTGGACCTTCCTCCGTAAAAAGGAAGTTCTGCTTTTGGCGGGAAGTCGGTTCTGTACCTGCAGGTTTTCTGGCTCCTCGGCGCGATGTCCTCTCTGGACTCTGTGAGGAGACGGAGGCAGAAGTCCAACCAGCTGAGCCTGAAAGGACTGAAAAGGAAAAATCAGCTCAAGGAAGAAGAGATTAAATAAAACACAAAAGGAGAAATATGGAAACCAAGAGACAGAAGAAAACAAAAACACCTCAACTTTTATTTAGAACGCGTAGTAAACTAAGAGTAAGACTGAAAAGCTACTAGATGCTAAAACCAACTGCAGAGTTAGACTCTACATTTCATAGATGGATATTAAAGCCAAAAGGCCTCTAAAAAAACAAAAATTGAACTAAAAAGTTTAAATATTTGATGGGAAATGAGCTGAAAGGACAAATAAAATCAAACGACTGCTATAATGAGCTGAAACAGAAGAAAATTCCCAGAGCAAATATAAAACCATGAACCAAAAACGCACAATTATTTCCTTATGAGGTCATTTAGTAGGAAAAACAAAAGTCAAAGAGAGCAAAGTGTCTCTGACAAAACTAAAGTAAAAAAAACAGAATCGTAGAAAATGGGAAAATAGTAAACTGGTGCATTTGTTTAGTTTCTGCATCTCAGTGCTTCTGGCTCCATAAACTTTTTAAAACCCCCGCCTACAGCCAGCAGTAGCTGGGATAGGCTCCAGCAACCGTGGGACCCCAACAGGGGGAAACAAAAGGGCTGAACCCGTTTCTGCCTCCAGCTTCTCATTTATGACGATTCTAATCTTTGAATTTCAAGCAGTTATCAAGCAAAAAGTCAGATTTCCCCTGGAGAGGAAACGTTTGTAGATCCGTCTTCACCTTCAAGGTTCTCTTTAAATCTACGCAGTCTGAACAGAAAAATGTAAAGATTTTTTTCATTGTTTTGTGTCACATGTGGTTTTACTTTCTCTATTTTTTTTCCTCCTCAGTCTTAAAGTCTATAAAAGAGCTTCAGTAAAGTTTTGGGGTTTTACCAAGTCTTTCTTTAAATAAATCCAATGAAGCTTCATGAAGCTTTATGAAGGTTTTGGGTTTTACTGAGTCTCTTTTAATAAACACGACGGAACTTTATCAAGCTTCATGAAGCGTTATGAAGCTTTGTAACGCTTCATGAAGCTTTAGGAAGTTTTTGGGTTTTACTGAGTCTCTTAATAAACACGACGGAACCGTATAGAGCTTCATAAGTTCTATAACCGTATAGAGCTTCATAAGTTCTATAAGTTCTTTAACCGTATAGAGCTTCATAAAGCCTCAAGAAGCTTTATGAAGCTCTATGAAGCCTTCTGAAGCACCTCCAGCAGCTGTGAGGACAGACGACTCATCTGCGCTTTTAGGGCTTCGTTCTCCAGCTGAAGGTTCTCCCACTCCGCGCCGCTCCGTGCCGCTTCACAGCCCTGAAAACAGGTTGAGATCTTTAAGGACGTCCAGATCCAGGACTTCCAGGTCTGGACGTGGACCCGCCGCCATACCTGCTCCCTCTGCGCCTGCAGCTCCCGCTTCAGGGCAGCGTTCTCCTGCTCCAGCGCCTTCAGCGCGGACGCCTGACCCGCCTGCTTGTGTTTGCTGAGAGACAGGATGGTGGCATCCAGCTGGTGGACCTGAGGATCAGCGGCGGGCAGGTGTTCACGTCTGTAACTTGCTACGGCGGCAGGTGGAAGGGGCGGGGCTTTACCTTCTCTCTGGCCTGGACCAGGTCGTTTCTGAGGCCGCGCGCGTCCGCCTGCAGCCGCTCGTTCTCCAGCCTCAGCAGGTGCTGCTCCTTCGCCTCCTCCCGGAACATCTTCTTGCCTGAGGAGTGCAGCTCCGCCTCTAAGGTGCGGTTCTGCCATCAAACACACAGGTGAGCTCTGAGCAGAAGCTGCTGCGGGGAACCTTCAGGCACCAGGAGAACGCCCACTTTTTCCTGAGTGTGGAGCAGCTTTTTGTGCAGCACCGCCACCTCCCGTTTCAGGGAGTCCTTCTCCTGCTGAGCAGCTTTCAGGTCGGCCTTCAGTCGGGCGTTCTGCCGAGCGGCGGCCTGGAGGTTCTCCTCCTCCGTCTTCACCTCAAAGGTAAAACGAACCTCCAGTTATGAAAAAGCGTGTCAGAAAACTGCAGAAATGAACGTTTGAAGCAGGAAACCACGACACCCGGACATGTTTGGTCCTCCCAGGAGCAGATTACCTTCTCCTGAGCTTTAGCCAGCTGGGTTTGGAGAACCCCCACCTCTCTGTCGGCGTTCTGACGCTCCGCCAGGATCTGGCTGAGCTGACTCCTGGCAGCCTGGAAAAAGAAGAACTTGATTGGTGAGCCACGCCGTAACGTTTGCTCCAAACGGACCAGAGGGCCTCCTGGATGGAGGTGATGCTCGCCTTCTCCCTTAGCTCACACAGCTGCTGTGACAGCTGCGAGTTCCTGTTCTCCAGCTGAGCCGTGTCCTCCAGAGCGTTGGTCAGCTCCGCCTCCAGAGCCGACACGCAGGCCGCCACCTAGCGTAGAACAGTCTCTGTTACTGAGACGCCGCCACCGCCATGCGCGGCCCCCACCACACGAAGCGGACGTGCCGCGAGGCCGCCGCACTCCCCTGCTCACCCTGGCGTGCCCCTCCGCGGGGGGCCCCTCCCTCTCCTTCAGCTGCAGCCTCTCCAGGTGAGCGGCGCTTTGGGCGTTCCTCTCCGCCAGAACGCCGTTCTGGTCCTCCAGCCGTCGGCTCTGCGAACACAAAGACGTGAGACGTCTGGAAGCTCCTGAGGAGGAAGAACGTTTAGCTTCTGTTCAGGGTTCCTTCCATGGTTCTGATGTTTCATTTAACTAGAAGAAAGTCCATTTCAGGATTGAAATTCATTTAAAAAAAAAAAACACAAAAAATGTTTTTTTAATGAAACAGATTCAGAAATTTGGACGCCACAGTTCCACAACAGAAATAGGATTTCCCTTAGAAAGAAAACCTCTGATCTGATGGAGATCTGAACATGTTTCAGGTCCTCAAAGTCTTGGTTTGGACTCTGGCTGTCCGGTCACCTGATCATCTGATATCTAATTCTCTGATCCTCTGGTCGTCCCTCTGGACCTGACTGATGCAGAGCTGAACTTTGGGCAGACCTCCTCCTCCAGAAACCACAGCCTGGGTGTGAATCCTGACCTGTCTCTTGAAGGTCTCTGCTGCCTTCTGGGCTGCAGACTTCTCCTTCTTCAGGCGCTCCAGCGTTTCCCTGGAAGGAGGACAAGGTCGTTGAGGAACCAGATGAGGTGGGGGAGGTGGAGGACCTCTGACAGCTTACAGCAGCTCCTCCTGGTTCAGGTCTCCTTCTTCCAGAGCGCTGATCTTCTTCCTGAGGGCCAGGTTCTCCTGAGCCAGGCGGCCGGCTTCAGATCTGGAAGAAGAATATGATCAGGAGAACTTTGAAAATAAATGAAATTTGACATGTCTGATGTAAAAAATAAAACAACTTTTTGTAGAAAAATGTCCAACACTTAAGATCTAAGGAGGACACCCACGGCAGGGGGGGCGGGAGCAGGTCTACGGGGGAGGCAGCAGGTCAGGGTCTAGGTTCCTCCGTGTTACCTCTGAGCTCGAGTCTTCTGGTTCAGCGTGTGGGCGTGGCCCTGCAGCTGTGCGATGGATCTGCGCAGACGCATGTTCTGCCTCTCAAACGCCCTGCAGCTGTCCTCCAGGCTGAAGGCCTCCCCCGGGTCAGCAGGAGGTTCCTCCTGCCTCTCCGGCTCGGCCAGCAGCAGGAGGAGTCCAGAGTTCTCCTCCTTCATCCCGCCGATGTCGTCCATGAGGACAAAGCCCCGGTACTGGAAATCCTGGAACAGTTTGAGCTTTCCTTCCAGGCTCCAGAGCTGCTGCTCCTGCTGAGCGCTCTGCTCCTTCAGTTTGGCGTTTTCGCAGCGACAGTCTTCGTAGCGGATCTGGAGCTCCGCCGTGTTCAGGGCCTTCATCTCCAGGTCTCTGACGTGCTCCAGCAGCAGGAGCATCTGGACCTTCAGGCTGTAGTTCTCCTCCAGAGCATGATGGGATGTATGGACGTTTGCACTGTGATGGTCCAGCAGGTTCTCCAAGATTCCCGTTTTCTGCCGGAGCAAAGAAACCTTCTGGTGAAGGAGGAGGTTCTCCTCCCTGGAGATGCGACACAGAGCCTGTAAGGTAAGGAGCGCCTCCTCCTGGTTCTCACGGTCTTCCACAGCATCATGTGAACATTCCAGGTGGTTTTCATCCACCTCAGCTTCCTCTGCAGAGTCCTCCTGGAGGTCACGCGTCTCCTCCGGCGTGGAGGCCTCAACCACAGTCTCATGATGCTCCTCACCTCCCAGGGGGGACCTCCCATCCTCTGTGCTCGCCGCATCAAAAACTGCTTTGTGTATTGGGCTTTCAGAGTAAAAATACGCGTCAGGAGATCCTGAGCGGCGATCACAGGACCGCCGTTCCCACGCTTCCTGGTGGAGGTCATGGAGCTTCAGGCTCGGATCTGGAACCACCTCCTCACCAGAAACACGGCTCTCCTCCAGCGGAGAGGCCTTCAGCACAGCTCCATCCTGGTCTTCATCACATTTAGTCTTCCTGGGAAAGGCATCACGGTCCAGATGTTCCAGGCCGACTCCTGCAGACGTGGAGTGAAGAATCTCCTCCTGGGTTCCTTCCTCTTCTGCAGAATCCAGAACCCGTCTGCATTCCGCCTCCAGCTCTTGAACTTTCACCCTGAGCTCGTCTCTTTCAGCTGCAACATCTTGACCCCGTTTCTGAAGGCCGCTCAGGTCTTCCTGCAGCTCCTCCTCCTTCACCTTCCAGAGGTCGCGCTCCGTCAGCAGCTCTGCGGCGTGCCGCTCGGAGCTCCGCCGCTCATCCTGGACCTGCGCCTCCAGCTCAGAGATGCTCCGGAGGAGCTGCTCCCGCTCCTGCTGGAAGCTCTCCACGGTTTGGTGGAGCAGGAGCTGGGCCTGCAGGGCTTTGCCGTCCGTCTGGGCGAGGAGCTGGTGCTGCTCCTGCAGCCGGCTGTGGAGGCCGTTCAGCTGCATGCTCAGCTCGATTTCTTTGCTCACCGCCTCGTCCAGCTCCTCCTGGAGATGTAGGTTCTCCGTCCTCACAGCCTCCATCTCTTCTCTGTGGACGTTCTCCAGCTCCTGCTTTCTCCCTCTTTCCTGCTCCACAGCCTCCTCCATGGCTGCTCTCTGCTCCTCCAGAGCTCTCTGCGTCTCTGCCTCCCAGAGGAGCTTCTGGTGCAGGAGGTCTTCTGACAGAACCTGCAGCTCGTTCTGGTAGTTATGCTCCAGTTTCAGGACGTCGGCCCGGAAACGTTCAGCGACGGTTTCCTGATCGCAGGACAGACGAGTTTCCACGTCTGAGATTCGCTGCGTGAAGCTGCTCTCCACCTCCTTCCTGCGGAGCGACACTTTCAGCGCCTCCCGCTTCAGACGATAACCTGCAACGGAAGGAGACGGGGAGGACGAAGCGGGACTCACCTCTCCAGAGCGACGTCGTCCCGCAGCTTCTGCAGCTCGCCGCGCAGCGCGCTCCTCTCCTCGCCGTGTTTGCTGCTCAGCTCCTTCATCGCTTCTCGGTGCCTCTCCTCCAGGAGTTCCCTCTCTTCCGCCGCCTCCCTCTCCATCTTCTCCTTTTCTTCTAGCTTCTCCTTCTCCTTGCCCAGCCGCTCCTGGATCATCCCTTCATAGTCCTCCTCCAGCTGCAGCTTCTCCTTCTCCCACTCCTCCTTCAACCTCCTCTCCCTCTGCTCAGACTGCTCCTGCAGCTGCAGCCTTTCTTCTAGAATCCTGCCGTGCAGAACCTCCTCATGATGCTCCTCGAGCTTGGCGCGCTCCCTCTCCCACTGCTCCCTCAAGCTGTTCTCCTTCTCCTCCTGGTCCACAACCAGCCTCAGCATCTCCTCCTCCAGCAGCACCTGCAGGGTCTCGTTCCTCTGCAGGTCCAGCTGAGCCTTCTCCTCCTCCCACTGCTCTGTCAACCTCCTCACCAGCTCTCCTTTCTCTTCCTCAAACTTCACTTTCACCTCCTCCAGTCTGACTCTCAGTTGGTTTTCATGGCTTACTTCCAAAGCGTCTTTCTCCTGCTCCCACTCAGCCGACAACCTCCTCTCTAGCTCAGACTTCTCCTCCT
This sequence comes from Oryzias latipes, assembly GCF_053564925.1. Classification (NCBI taxonomy): domain Eukaryota; kingdom Metazoa; phylum Chordata; class Actinopteri; order Beloniformes; family Adrianichthyidae; genus Oryzias; species Oryzias latipes. The sequence continues at coordinate 29,479,538 of NC_136258.1, forward strand.
TTCTGGCCTCCAGAAGCTCTTCCTGCTCCTCTTTCAGCTTGCTGATCTCCACTGCATGCTGCTCCTTCAGCTCCTCCATCTTACGGAGAAGCTGTTCCTTCTCCTCCGTCTGCTGGACCTCCAGGGCCTTCAGCTGCTCCTCCAGGTCTGCAGAGACCCGCAGGGCCTCCTGCAGCTGCTGTCTGAACGGACCCACTTCTGCTCCTCGACTCTGTAGTTCTTCTCCACCTGCGGCCGGCTTTAGCTCCGCCCCCTCCAGCTGGTTCTGGAGCTCCTGGGCGTGGCTCCGAACGCTGAGCATCTCCTCCCGCAGAGCTCCGAGCTCCTCCTGGTGCCGGAGGCTCAAAGAAGCTTTCTGCTCCTCGTGGATCTCCTGCTGCTTCTCCAGCCTCCTGTTGAACTCATTGACCTGCAGCCAGAGAAGAAACGTCTGAAGTTAAAGCAGGAGCCCGTCGCGGTTCTCCTGCTAGGTTCCCGTTACCATCAGGGGTAACGGCTGAGCGTCGGACCGGCAGCTCCTGAAAACGACGTTATTTTGATCCAAAGGAGCAAAAATCTGACAGCAAACGAGAAGCAGTCGCTGAAAAAGAATGAATAGACGGAAAAATCAAATAAATGAAGAAAACGATGGAAAAACAAAAGCAGAAAACTGATCCAGAAATGATTTACTGAACACAAAGTCAGACATTAAAAAGCAACAGATTCAACAGAACTGCAAAGAGCTGAAACAGAAAAAAGCCAATTCAAACATGAAAATGTAAAAAAGAGACGAACCCGACAATAAAAATGTCTCAACGGCTGAAAGACAGTTGGACTATAAATGTGCAAGAATAGAAAATAGATAAATGAATTAACTAATAAATACCAGACTGACGTAAAGCTGCTGGACTATGCTAATGATGTTACACTAATTGAAAATAAATGTTAAAAAAATTCACCTTTTTGGTAAATAAGCTGACGATTTTGTAAAACCGATTTTGTAAAGCCTCCACAGACGCCTTCAGGAGCATCTCCTCCTGGACCCCCAGACTCACCTTGATCTCCAGCTGCTCCTGAAGCTCCTCCATCTGCTGGAGGTGCTGCTCCTTCAGCCGCTCCAGCATCATCTCCGCCTCCAGGCTCAGGCTGAAAGGCTGCACCTCCTCTGACCCGATCCCTGAGAGCATCAGGCATGTCAGCTCATGAACAGACTCCGGGTTTCAGATCCAGAGGGTTGCCGGTACCTGGGTCCGACTCCATGCCGGGGCTTTGGCTCTCCAGCTCCTCGGACAGGGCCTTGTGGGTGGGGGCGTGACCTTTGCTGAGGGGGTGGAGGTCCTGCAGCTCCGCCTGCAGCTCGTCAATGCGATCCTGCAGCTCCTGTCCGTCAGAAACATCAGTTTGAGGAGAGGAGACGGAGGCGGAACGAGTAGGCGTCGCCGGACCTACCCTGCACTGAGCCTCGTAGCTGCTGCGCAGCTGCTTGATGCGCTCCTCCTGCAGGAGGAGGTCCGCACTGCTGGGGTCCACATCTCCAAACTGGAGGAGGCGGTGCCGGATGCAGGAGGACAAAAAAACACAAACAAAGAATCTTCAGCTGAAAACTGCACAAACAGAAAGAAGGGGTTTCTGAAATCCCATCATGCACTGCAGGGAGCACCTTCTCCTTCATGAGGCTCTCCAAACTCCTCTGCAGTTTCAGAATTTGACCTTGAGCCTCCTCAAGCTCTTCGGCGCCGTCCAGCAGCTCCGTTTCTAGCCGCCGATTCTCCTGAAAGCAGACGGAGAACATCGGTGAGGATGTTCTCCAGACCTTCTCTTACAGAACCCCCGTGAGGCCAAGCGGCACCTTCAGGGAGATGGACAGGTGATCTCTGAGGAGAGACTCCTCCTCCTTGATCTTGGCGATCTCTGCCTCCGCCTTCTCGCGCTGCAGACCGGCCTGCTGCTGGATCTGCTCCACCTCCTTCATCAGCTCGGACCGGACCGCCCCCAGCCTCTCCTTGTGCTCCTGCTCCAGCCTCCTGCCACACATTCAGCAGATCACGCCGGTTCAGCCAGAACCCAGAGGAGGATCAAGCAAAGGTCCGAGTCCGGTTCTGTAGGAACCAGAAGAACCTGACAGCCGGCTGAGGTCAGGGTGGGAAGACCTTCTGAGCAGAGCTGCCAAACCCTAGCGGACCTTCTGGATCAGCAGGTTCCGACTGATGGAACCAGGCGGAACAGACGGCGCTCACCTGAGGTTCAGGCTGTTCGCGCGCTCGATAGCAGCGTGACGCTCGTCCACCTCCGAGGCCAGCTGGGATTTCTGCTTCTCCGCCTTCTCCAGGTCCGATCGGATCTTCTCCTTCTCCCGGATCTCCTGCTCCACGTTCTCCCTGACAGGAACGAGCAGCGTGGTCAGGAACGATCCTCCTGAAGGCGGCAGAACTAGAGGGGCGGAGACTCACAGCAGGTGTCTGATCTCCGCCTTGAAGCTGGCCAGTGCCGCCCGGAGAACGCCGTTCTTGGTGACCAGCAGTTCGCTCTCCAGAGCGGCGGCGAGGTCGCAGAGGTTCAGCCTCCCGTCCGGCTCCACGCTCAGAGACTGAAACGAAAACGTCATTTTGAGTCGATCCGCACAAACGCAGCGCCGGTTCCAGGAGGCCGCCGTACCTGCAGGATCTCCACGCCGTTCTCCACCCCCTCGTCCATCCAGACGTCCAGGACTCTTTCTGCTGCAGCGTGGCCGGCGCCGTCGTCCAGCCAGGAGAAGAGGGGCGTGGCCGTGGTGCTGCTGAAGGCCGGAATCCTGCGGCCGACTTCATCGAAAGACTGAAACGGAGACATTTACACCGTTGTTCTGATGTCAGAGAAAAAAGTTTTTTTGGGCAAACCTCAAAAGTGGGAGGAGCTTAGAGAGGGCGCACCTGAGTGGAGTGATGTCTTTTGAGCTGCCTGTACGGCGTGGAGGCCGACGGCGTCGGCGGCTTCGGTTGAGTCATAAGCCTGGAAACAAACTCCTGAACGTCCATCTGCTCGTCAGGATCCAGGAGGGCGTCGGCGCCGGGCTGAGACGGAAACGCGGAGCGAAAAAAGAAAACATCCAGAAGTTTCAGGAGAAAACGATGACGTCATGTAGAAACGGTCACGTCTGCCATTTTAGAAAGTAACGAGCAGCTCGATCACGAGGAAGATACATATATAAACTCCACCAACGAACACCAGCCAACCATTTTACCCATGATCCTCTGCACCCAGAGCTTCATCTCAGACCCTACAGGCCTCAGGTGATGCTGGAATGTTATCGCTTTGGTTTTTCCTTCATTAAATCCTGAGATTGTTTTGATTTTCTTCATCTAAGGTGAAGTTTTCGTCTAAAACCATAAGAAAAAACTACAGAATGAGGCTAAACTTCACGTTTATTTCCATTTATTAACCATTTTATAAGAACAAATAAACGCGAGGAACCCGGCACCACCCGCACGGGTCAGCAGAGACCCGGATCAGGGATCAGGACAGATCCGTTCAGGACATGACCTTCATTTCATGCAGAAACATCAGGAAATGGACTCAGCAGCGTTTTAAGAAAACACGTGGACCCTGGACTCACCTCCAGGCCCAAACTTTCACACAGAACCAGCAGTTCGGACCGAGCGGCGTGGCCATCCCACGCCATCTCCAGCTCCTCGCAGGCGCGACGGAGCTCCGCCTCCAGCCGGACGGACAGCGGCGCGACAGATCCTCGCGGCGTGCTCGGCCCGTCCGGGTTCCACAGGTGCATCTGGCCTGACGGGGGGGGAGACAAAGCACACGGTTCAGCCGTGGTTACGCTCCGGAGACGGCGGAGAAGCTGCCGCCTACCTTCTGCCTCGAACTCATCCGAGCTGCTTTCCTGGGAATTCCAGCGCTGCAGGAAAAATGTTGGAAATGATAAAGACGACAAAAACAAACACACAAATTACAGGAAGCATTCAAACTCAGCATCAGAGGATGAAGCCGGATCTCCTGGGAATGAGCGTGGTTTGGGGAAAAGTTTTCATCCGACCGATTATTCCGGATGTTTTTATAGAAACCGGAAACGGTTTTGATCAGCAGACGTTTCTGATTCTGGGGGGGTTGAATCAGTATGCAAAGAGAAACTTTCCTTGCATACTGAGGACTTTTGGGGGGCGGGGGCTCCGGCAGCTGTGACCTGGGGGGGCTGCAGCTAAATCCCAAAGTGGCCGTCTTTTGTTAGCGGAGCCCACAGTGAGGGAATGAGGAGCAGATGGGAGCCGGACGTTCCCCTGCAGACCGCAGGCATCCATTGTACTCCTGCTGCCGCCCCCCCCCCCCCCCCCCCCCCCCCCCCCCCACACACGCATCAGGTCTGCAGCCCCCCCTCCATCTGCTCCCGAGGCCGGACACGGGGCCCGTGATGAACGCTGCACGTGGGGGCAGGAAGGTCACAGCTCTTCCAAAGATCAACCGAGGTGGGGATCGAACCCTCGAATCGCTTCAGTTTGATCGTCCAGACAAACAGCCCAGATTCTCAGCTAATTATCGAAAGTTGGACAAAAATATTTCAGATTTCTCAGGAAAAACGGGACGAAGAGCTTCAGCGGCGGCGACGCAGAGCATCTGGAAAACCAAAACGGGACCGCGGCCTCTTTGTGTTGAACACACACAAGCAGCATGAACACACGACCTTCCCCCAGGCTCCACCCACAGACGGCAATGGAAGGTGTGGGCGGGGCCGACCATCCCGCCGTAGATCTTTCTGCGTCGTCACCTTAAACGGTGCTGCCTCTGATGCTCACTGCGTTATTTACAGACACTTCTGGGACGTTACCAACCGCCCGTTCCCCGTTAACCTGCCGCCGCTGCTTTTAACCCGCACCTCAGCACGCTAAGCAGATTAACCAGGAATAACGCCTGGACTGTGGCTGCCGAGTAACGGTGCGTTCAGGGACAGGAGGAGATAAGAGAGGCATCTGAGTTTGTCTGGAACCTCGCGCTTCCTGGGAACTGCCGAGTCATCGTTGTCCTCCAAACTCCCGTCTGCCGGGTTGACGTCGGGAACGCCAGAGGTGGTCTCCAAGAACTCTGGCGTGGAGCGGCGGCCGTAGCGTTTGCTGCCCTTTACAAACTTTGGTTGGATTTCAGGAGACGCTGGAATGAGAGGAGTGGATCCGGATGAAACATAATCCAGACTGGGAAGATGCTCAGAACCAACAGCATCAAAAGAGGATCCGCATAAGCGGTTCTGTTCCAACATCTGAGGAGGGTCCGCTCCAGACCCGCCCAGATCCTGAACTTTTCAAGGACCCATAATAGAACCCTGTGGGACTCTACCTTACATAACAGATCTATGAACGCTCTGATCCCAGCTCTACTTTTATCTGGGCTCAGTTTCTGTTTACTCTGTAGAACTAAAACCAGTCCTCCCTAAAGCCGTGCCCTGAGGCTTCATAAACACATCAACACGGCGTGTGCGCGTCTGTGCACGTGTGTGCGCACGTCCAACCATGATGGTGCAAACAGGAGAAGCAGTGGAGTCAGCACAGAGGCGCTCCGCTTCACTTCACAAAGTTGCTTCCAGGATCTCATAAAAACTTGTCCAGCATGAAACAAACCAACCTTTTGGTTTCATTCTCCTAAAACATTTTTATCAACCTCATTGTTTCTGAAAAATCAGATTAAAAAAAAGTAAAATCTGAAGCTTTTTCTGCTTTTTTTCTCTCTGCTCTGTAACTCAGAGATCCTTGAACCTGCCGTTCTTCACAGATCAGGAGTTTTTGATCTGAACTGTGTCCAGGACTCCTGAAAACCTGCAGGTTGTGTAGCCAGTCTTTGGTCCAGGATCTTACCTGTAGGGGGCGGGGCCTCCTGCTCCTCCTGAGCTCCTGGGAAGGTGGAGTACAGAACCTGGATCAGCGCAGTCTTGAACTGCTGGAAGTCGACCTGCAGGAACACGGAGACGCTTCAGAATTCCAGAAATTCAACCGGAGAAGCCGGCGAGGCCAATGGACGCATTCTCCAGTGGGAGGGGGGAGGTCAGTCTGACAATCAGCAGCTGCTAACCCTGAATGTGTTGATCCTCTTTGTGCTTCAGAGGAACGTTCTCCTTTCATAAAGAGCATCCGTCCAGCCGTCTGCTCCCCCGACGCCCCCCCCCCCCCCCCCCAGCAGCACTTTCACCCCCCCCCCTCAGTAGATCCCCAGGCCTCTGCTTAAGAACGACCTGCTGTGGCTGTCAAGTCATAGCGACACGGTTCCTCTTTTCCCTCTTTCACCGGGACAGGAACAACTCCATTTATGGGGCTTCTCGGCTGCAGGAAGTGACATCATCGCTGATGATGTTTAGCTCTGATCCATGTGGTCAGAGATTTTGTTCGCCGTCAGCGTGCTCGCTTTTAGGAAATGAAAACGAACCTTTTTAAGCGATTGATCCAAGATCAGAGCTGCACTGTGGTGGAGTGGTTAGCACTCACCGTGAGACGTCCATGGTTCAAATCCCAGATTCTGCGTGGACTTTGCATGTTCCCCCAGAGAATATTTTATTAATGACGCCATATTCAATGTTCTGTTTGATTTTAGTGCAGAGGTTTGGTCACAAACAACGTTCTCCATGGTCACCAAGAGAACAACGTTCTCCACGGGCGTCTCTGGGTTCCACAGATTGCGTCCAAACACAGATACGATGATCCATTTCAGATTAAATTGAACTCTGAGAACAAAGATCTGGAATCGTGTTTGGAAAACTGTTCTTTGGTCAAATTTCTGCCGGGTTCCTTCAGCTTTGAGGAAGCTTCCACATTTTCGGCTACAAATGAGTGAAAATCTGCAGCAGATCTTTGGACTGACGGAACACCGACGAGGTCACGGCTCCTCAGGAACCAACCAGGCGTGGTCCTTAAACCTCCTTCAGCAGAACCGGGCTGCCCGTCAGGAGAACGCCGCAGCAGAGACAGCTGCTCCTCAGGAGCTTAACCCACTTACCCTGGCGCTGAGGCGGTCCTGGTTCTGCAGCAGCGCGTGCAGCAGAGCCGGCGTGGCGTCCTCCAGCTGCAGGGACCGGCAGAGGTCGGCGAGCTCCTCGGGGGTCAGAGAGCCGCAGCCACTGGCGTCAAAACTGTCAAAAACCTCTTTCAGACGCTCCTCGTAGTGGTCCTGCTCCTGTCCGTCACCCATCCCACAGGACAGCCCGCCGCCCTGCAAGAAACGCCACCAGAACCTCTTAGTCCCCACGTCCATCCCAGCTCCAGAACCAGACCCGGCCCTCCCCAGAGGACTCTGAGCCGCTTCCTGACGGCGCTATGGCGGCGCCTCGTTTGAGCCGCAGGCTTTGCTTAATCCAATTACAGCGATGAAGCCATCAGGGAACGCAGGAGCCTCCAGCTCACAGCTCCACCAGCCTGACCAATCAGGAGGCCCGTCAAACCAGTCCAACAGAACTTCTGACCTTTGGGAGATCAAACTCCTCTGATTAGAAATGGAACAAAGAATCTGGAGCTGAGGGGAGGCGGGGCTTCCCACATTCATGAAGATGAGATCTTCACAGGAACGTCCAGAACTTCTCCTGTTTGAGAATCCTGAAGAACTTGGACCTCAGAAACCAGAAACCGGTCTCTCCTGCTGCTCTGAGGAGAACCAGCAGCCTTCAGGCTCACTCTGGGGTACCTCAGGGTTCTGCTCTTAGACCCCTTCTGTTCTCCAAATCCATGAGCTCCATGAAACCCAATGACCTTCGGCTTCTGAATCTTAAAACTTTCAGGAACCCGTCGGGAACCGCTGTGCTCTCTGAGCAGAACTCGGGTCCAACTCTGCAGGCCGACCCACAGAACTCGGAGCAGACGGCCTGCAGTCGCTGGTGGTCTGCTCTCATTCCTCCTCAGATGTTTTTATTGTTGCTTTTTCTGAACAAGTTAAAAAAAATAAACTTTTCTTTTTGATCCCTTGACGTCTGTCCTGCTGAGATGTTCTGCTCCCAAACCGGAACCTAGAACCTAAAATCCCAAAAGTTCCGTAAAACTTGAGACTTTCTGCACATCAACGCTGCTTCAGGACTTCAGAAAGTCACCAGAACTTTGAGAAATCTCAGAACCCATCAGAAAGTCACCAGAACCCTTTCAGAAGGTCCACAGAACCCCTCAGAACAGGTCTGTCTGTGACCCTGGTGTCTTTATGACAAACGTTTCAAAGTTGGAGCCTGAAGAACAATAAGAGCAGAAGAACCTCATCAGAACCACATCAGAACCTCGGAGCTTCCAGCTGCTTCCGTTCACCACAACAAAAGCCTCTGAACGGTTCTGCAGCAGTTCTGCATCTGGACCCAAACATAGGAACATCTATGCTATCAAAATAAGAAGCTGGTCGTTTATTTACTGACACGGTTTTTAAATGACGTCATTTTATAAAAAGTCAACATTTTAATTTTTCACAAACTTCCGGTAAAACCTGAAGAATTTCTCCAAACTTTATGTTTCTAACAGACTTTGAGCAGAAACGTGTTTAAATCACGTTTATTCCTGAAATCTGCGTCCTTTTCCCTTTGAAGGATTTTCCTCTCCGGTGGTTTAAATCCGTCCCCCCCGCCTCAGAAAACTCGGTTTACCGGCGGGTCACTTCTGGACTGAAGCTTTCAGCGAAAAACGGAAGGAGCCGCTTTTTGTGTCTGTTTTCACGTTTTAATGCCAAAGTTGAGGAACTCACCGAAGCCCCGGAGAGCCGCGTCCCGGTCCGCAGAAGTTTACCGAGGCGGAACTTCCCGCCGTTCGTCCGCGGCGGCGCCCAGCTTGTCCCGGCGGCCGCTCCACCACAGCTGCCCTCCCGCGTCCTCTGGCTTCATCTCCGGCGTGGACCTGATTTGAACAGCGGTGACGAGGGAGGGCGGCGCTGACCGACCCGCCCCCGCTGGGGAAACAGCGCCGTTAACGGGGAGGAGGGGGTTTCCTCGCGCGCGTTTACACTACGGACTACGGTAACCGGATTTCAAAATAAAAGCACGGCGGAAAGAATGAAAACAGTTGATAGTTAACGCTGCAGTCAGAAGTAAATTCGTCCTTAGAAGAATTGAAAATTTCCTCTTTTGATGCCTCGATTGTTGTTTGAAATGTTTCTAAATGCTTCAAAAATGTTTCAGCTATCTTAACTTAAACAGGAATGAAAGGCTTCCTCCACGGTTTCAGCTTCTTTGGAGACGAAATACCACTGAGGAGTTATCATTGACTGTATATGAGAGCTGGACTGAGTGACTCCGCCCCTCTGGCGTTCCAAACAGGACGTGGCTCCAAGAAGCCAAAATCCTGTAGACCTCTATAGAGACACAAACAGCTGTTCCTCAGTCCTTCTGAGCCGCTTTCAGTGGAAAGTATTTGGACTTCATACAAGCTCACTCCAGATTGTAGACAGTAGTTGCCACAGCAATGTTGACTCAGACCAGCTGGGACCAATCACTGTCGCCCGTATCGCTGACAAATGGCGACTAAATTGGCTTCATCGTGTTAATGGACCCGGAGGTAAGGCATTTTCTATGGGCACGTGACACTCGCTCAGTCCAGTTCTCTTATACAGTCAATGGTTTTCTTGGTTTATATATTTAAGAACGTTGTAGTCTTTGTGTTGACGGAGCAGAGAGCTGCTTTAATCCTAGAGGACTTTGAAGGCATCTCCAGCACTGCACCTAAGTCTTATTTTGAGAACAGGAAGTAGTGTTTTGAAATTAGAAACAGTGTGTCAAACTGAATGTTTTTGACCAGTGGCGTTCCCCAGGGGTCTATCTGGGGACTTCTTTCGTTCATTCTTTCCATGCCTTCCTCTAAGCCAGTCATTGCGCAGCAATCATCAGTACTTATGCAGATGACACTCAGATTGACATTTCCTCCAAAGCAGCTGAACCAGTGGAGTTCCTCTGTCACTGCAACAGATCAGCCAGTGGAACAATGTTCTGCAGCAGAACACAGATTCAAACAAAAATCTTTGTTCCGGAGGAACAACAAAAACATTCCTGAGAACTTCTTCCTCTAAAACACACAAGTCCGATCAGAAATCTCAGTGCAATCATGAAGTCTGATGGGAGCTTTAAGAGTCACTTTAAATCAATAAAATCCCAAACAGTTTACTGTGACGTCATCAGAACCAAAGTTCTACTGTCAGAACCCGACCTTCAGAGACGTTTCCGCTCATTCATCTGCAGCAGGTTCGGCTGCTGTAACGGTCCGGACTCAGGAAAGCAGTTGATGTTCATCCAGAACGCTGCTGCTGGTCCTGACTAAAACCAGGAAGTACAACCACATGGGTCCTCTGCACTTCCTGTTGCTCAGAGGACAGACTTTAAAGCAGCTCTGCTTGGGTTCCTGTCTTTTTAGCATCATAGAACATCTGGAACATGTTTGTCCCACCTGGACCAGAGGGATGTTGGGAAGCTGAGGGACGGACCGTAGCCCAGAGTTTGGACTGCAGGTTCTGGAATCTGGAACTCTCTTCCTGCTGATGTGTGACAGACGTCCACTGAGGTTTGGACTGAAACCGGTTCTTTCCAGACCAACTTTTATCCGCCCACTTTTATTCTAAAATCCAAATGAAATGATACTTTATGGTTTGTCTTTTTGCTGTTAGTTTGTTTCTGTAAATCCCTTTGCCTTGAGTGTGAACTGGACTTCACAAATAACCTTTAAATTAGGAACTTCTGTGGAAGTTGACCTTTATTTTGAAAGGCGTGTATCCACCTTAACCTGCTTACAGTCCTGATCTGCTGCAGGATAAACTCTCACTAAAGTGCCAGCTGACCAGCAGGTGAACACTGCCCACTTTGTGTTTTGGCTTTGCTGAAGCAGCAAAACGCAGCACTGAAGGATACACAACAGCCCTCACACACACACACACACACACACACACACACACACAGAGTGTTAGTGTGTAAACACAAGACTCTGCACTCCAACAGCACGTCTGTTCTTCAGGTTCTCAGCCGATCCTTCCAAAAGGTTTCATGTTCAAACATCGCAGAAACGCAAACTGATCTGAAGAGGAATTTGTGCGTAAAAAGCAAAACACAAAACTCCTTCATGTTAACAATGACTTCAAACCACACAGAGAAGACAAAACAACACAAGGAACGACTGGAAGGACACAGAGTGTCTTTGAAAAGGAGAAACACATCTGATCTGACGCATTGAGATAAAAACAAAACACCTGAAAGTCCTTCAGAAAGTATGAAAAAACACCAAAAAAAGGGTTCAGAAATCCCAAATATTTACATCAGAAGGTGAAATTAATCTCAGAATGGGATTATCAACACACGTTTATGAGCTAGTGGCAGTATTACTGCAAAAACTTCAACTCCCACAATGCATTGCATTGGCTGAGTGTGTCCTTTCCCCAATGTTTGTACTTTCAGGTTTAAAATGTCAGAATCAAAACGTAAACTCCACAAGGTTGATGCTGCTCCTCATTTCTCACATGTTCCAGACATGAACGCCGCCTTCCTGAGGATGAGGAACAGGACACGCCTCCTCTGGCGGGAGCGCTTCCTCTGGCAGAGGGAGCAGGACCGGGTCGGTGGTTGACCGTTGACCCGGATCCTCTGGATTACCCAACGCTCCTGCCGTCAGAGCAGAACGTGCCGCTGCAGACATGAGGAGAACCTTGACGCTCCTGATCAGCGTCTATGCTTCAGTCCCTGTTTTCCTCTACCTGTTTCCATGGTTACTGAGTCACGCCGTGTTCGCTCACCTGTGTAAGTCTCTGCTCCTGCTGTGTGGATCACTGTTGTCTGAAGGAAACCGTAGACGTAGAATTTAGTTTCCATTATGTTCTAACATGGCCTGTTTTCTGACATTTATGATCCCCCCCCCACACACACACGGCCAAAGCTGGACTTTGATTGGACGTTTGCAGCGCCTGGATTTGTTTAGTCTTCACGCTTTTTTGGGGGGGTTTCTGTGAGACGAAAAGCAGTTCTGAGTCCTCTCTCAGCAACAACTCTAATCACCATCCTTCCACCGCCGTGCTCGATTACCAGGAAGAGATTTTAAGACTAATTCAGCTCATTTTGTTTCATCATTTTTGCAGAAAAAACTTCAGAGAGAGAGAAGAGATTTTCTCCTAAAAGCATTTCAATTAAACCAGCTATCTACAGTTTTTTTCACACTTAATAAGTATTTTTAAGCGTTATTATTTCCGTCTACAGAACATTTTTCTTCCCAACGGAGTACTGGTTACTTTAGGAGGTCATGTAGTTTATTCAAGTGTTTGTTTGTTAAATAACAAACTCTCATTCATCTGTTGGATAGTTCAGTTTCTTAAATAACTGGTTTTTTGGGATCCTTTTAAACCTTCTAATCTCATACGTGGGATTTTGAGAGGCGTCTTTGCAGGAGAAGCAGATTTCAGCGGACGTCCTGCAGCCTTCGTTCAGACACAAACGTTCAGAACGTCTGACGCTTCCTGTGGGCCTAAGATCTTTTCAGGTTCTCCTCTTCACCGTTAACGGCTCAGAGAACCGTGACGCATCTGCATCAGATCAGGATCTTTTCCTCATTTCAGAACTGAAGTCATTGGAAACATTCAAAAACAGTCGACCGGACTTTTTGTTTTCTCTCCAACAACCTGAACTCAAATCTCTGCAGACATCCTGTGGAGGTGGCGCCTCTGTTCCTTCACTTCTTCCCTCCTTTAACGTTCTTGAGTCCACGTTCTCCGGCTTTCTTCCGGACTCGGACGCAGACGGTCTGCAGGTTGGTCAGGTGACACTCACCTGTGGTCCTCTCCTCCACAGTGAGGGTTCCATTCTTCGTGGACCTCAGCCGACCTCAGGATGTGCTGAACCACACCTGCAACTTCTACCTCAACACGGAGGAGGACGTCTGGGTGGGAGTGTGGTAGGTAGGCCGCCGCTGGCCGCTGAGGCGCCACAGAAAATGCTGCATGCTTGTTTGGTGCAGGCGGTTCCTGGAGGACAGGAGCCGCATCCGTTCAGCCGCACAGATCCTGAAACTTGAGTGCCATGTTTTGTTGTGCTTACTCTTCCTCTTCTCTCGGCCCTTGTAGGCACACACTCCCCGCCAGCCAATGGGAGGCGGCCTCTGGGAGAAGCGCCGACTGGTATCAGGAGGCTCTGGGAGACGGCCAGCCTGTTATCATTTATCTCCATGGCAACGTAGGGACCAGGTGGGAAAAGAGCGTCATGGGTAGAGATCCTTCATCTCGCCTCACTAGAGACCAGAGGGTATCTGCAAAGGTTTCCACGGTTACGCAGCCTCCAGATCATCAACATGTTTTAGCACAAAACGATTCAGAAGCTGAAAGGAAAACGAGTCTGAAATACACGGAAGTTTGAACATCATCAACGCGTTTCCAGACTAAAATCCATTTGTTGAATTTGCAGAAAAGACTGAGGAAGGCAGAAATGTCTTCAAACGTGCAGGAAATTCTGAGGAAAAAACAGAATAAATGTGAAAAAAAGAGTTTAAAAACTTTAACCGTGGAGAGGCCTAAAGAAAGGAAAGACGTTTAGAAAGCATACATTCTAAAGGATCTGCAGACACTGAAAAAGCTATAAATAAACTAAATGCTGCATATTTCAGAATAAAATCAAAGAAAAGAAGCTTCCATCAATGAAATGAACAAGCCGTGTAGCGGTCCGAACCTCCAGAATCAGTCACAGGTCAGAGTTACAGATGGATGGAAATGTGTCACAACCCTGAACAAAAGATGAAAAATGAAAAGTCCCGTTCAAAAGCTACAAAGCTAAATTGACTGACAGAGTATCCAGGAAGAACCCACCTTTTCCCTGAACGTAGTGACCTGTGACCCCGAGAGAGACCAAACTGGTCCTGGATGAAAAATGAGGACGGAAGGAAAACCTGATTATCCTGAAAGGAGTGGAAACAGAAAAAGATGTACTGAATATTCAAACTATTTTATTGAAAAATTACAGATATAACTGATGAGAACAGAATGATCAATTATCTGCAAAAAAACAGAAAGAATGACATTTGATGTGGAAAAATGGAAGCCTGTGCTGCTCTAAATGACATGGATTTGTGTTTCTGCAGAGCGCTGAGGCACAGAGTGGAACTGGTGACGGTGAGTTCACGACTCCTGTGTTCACACTGAAATCTGGAGCGTTCGAGTCTGAAGGAGTGTTTTTCTCTGGGATCCACAGCTCCTGAGCGCTGCTGGCTTCCATGTTTTATCTTTGGACTACAGAGGTGAAGGACCGCCTACATCCATTATTAGAAACAGAAATCCCATTTTTTATCCCAAATGCCAATCAAAATCGTTTGATAGGTTAACAGTTTTAGAAATACAATAGCTTTTTTTCAAAGAAAATGTGTATCATGGTAAATCAAACAACTGCTCAAACCCACCTAAGTAAAAACTAAACTAGCTTTTTTTATAAAAGCTTTGTTAAATGATTTTGTGTCCAGAGCTGCAGGTTTTTAAGTGAACTCGCTGTGATTTTGTTTTGTGACTCAAAGGTTTCGGAGATTCCTCTGGACATCCCAGCGAGGCAGGGCTGACCTCTGACGCCCTCTACCTGCAGCAGTGGGCGAAGACGCGCAGCGGGGGCAGCCCCGTGTGCCTGTGGGGTCACTCTCTGGGTTCGGGGTCAGACTCCGGCTCCTTTGAAGGATTTTTCTCCGCAGCTTCGGTCTCAAACTCTGGTTTCTAAGGAGCTCGTTTGTTTTTGCAGGGTGGCCACCAACGCTGCAGTCAGACTACAGGAAGGAGGTGGGGCCCTCCTCCCCTCAGGTTGTCATGGTAACAGGAAAGACAAAACAACAAAAGAAAAACTGTTTGGTGTCTAAAACTTTAAACAACTTTTCTTGTAGATAGGAAAATGCGTGTTGTAAAGTTTGCAAATGTTCCCAAACTGTTTTTGAAATAGTGACTCCGCCCCTCAGAAATGATCTCCATGGCAACCGAACTTTAAAACGTTTATTTAAAACTAACTTCCTTCTAACAGCTCCTGCAGGATAAACGTAAACTTCTGTTTTTACACGGAGCATAAGACATTTGACATGAAAGTTTTGGATCGCAGAAATGTTTTTCTGTTGGACCCCCCCACAGTGAGCCCCAACCCCAAAGCCTTTCTCCCCGTTTGTCCAGACAACACTAAAGTCCATGAGGTCAAACTTTAAAGCTCGTCTTTAGCTCCGGCCCTCGTCCAACACTGGTTGCTAAGCAAATTACAACAATGGATTTAAAATCAAACATTTCTACACACTAGATCTGCTCATCAGCTGCAAAAAACTCAATGGTTGCTATGGACCATCACCTTCACAGAAGCTACCAGCTTCCACTGAAATCTCCATTTTTACAGCGTTCTGCTTTTACTGGTTTGTTCCTGCAGAGGCAGCAGTGGATGCTTTGATACTTGAAGCTCCGTACACAAGAATTGGAGACGTTGCAGCAAACCTGCTGCTCACTAAGGTAGGAAGTTTTGATCCTGAGTGGAAAATCCACAATATTTACAGAACGGACCTTTGGAATGGTTCTAGAATAGGATCTAGGATGACATGAATATGAATATGCCTCCTCCACTGGACGCAAACATCCAAATGTATCTTCTGAGGGAAATTGTTTTAAAAGATAAACGAGACGCCTGGAATGGCTCGTTTCTTGTTTGGATGGATTTTCTTTAGCTGAAGTCCAGCCTTTCTGTTTTCCGAGCTCATTTCTGTTCCTTTGAACCTGCTGAGGTTCCTGAAGGACCCACATCCATCCTGTTCCTTTCCGTTTCTCTCAGATCTACACGTTCCTTCCAGGATTGAAGGACTTCCTCTTTGACCTTCTGGAAAAGAACCAGATTGAATTTGCCAACGATAAAAAGTGAGTTTTGGTTCCAGCGACCGTCCAGCGCTGAAGACCAGAAGCTGATTGTCCTGTGGACGCTTGCAGCTTGAAGACGCTCACCTGCCCGCTCCTCATCCTGCACGCCGAGGACGACAACGTGGTTCCTCATCGCATGGGCCAGCAGGTGCAGCCGCTGCTTCACGCACGCCAACGTTTGGCCCTTTGTTGCTCAAACGGATCTCTTTGTTCAGCTCTACCAGGTCTCCCTGGAGGCGCAGCGAGAGTTCGGCACAGACGATCGGGTCGCCATGGTCTCCTATCCTGCTGATCTGGGATTTTCTCACAGCAACATCTACATGGACCCCAGTTTACCAGAAATAGTCAAGTACGTTCAAAAGGTTCTCGTTTGCCTTAGGATGAAGTCAAACAGCTGATCAGAACTTTTTTGTTGCAGGAAATTTTTGCAAAACTCAAGACGGTGAAGCAGCTTCTCCTCGATTACTTAATCAACCCTTGTGCTATCTTATATGACCCCCCATCCATTGAGGTGTTCTCCCTACCATGACAAAGGTGGATAAAGGTGGAAAGATTTCATGTAATCCATGGACACCAGTGAAGATCACAAATCATTGAAGAAAAAAGGTTCAGAGCACTGTCTAGTGGGTCTAGATGACCCACCTCCCAACAAGTGTCTAGGATAGCACAAGAGTTACAAAAAAAGAAAGAGCGAACAGAAAAGTGAACTGAACCTCGAGGCTCAGTAACAGCTTTTAAATCTTGAAATAAAAGTCGTTTCACATCATTTTATAGTTAATCTTTTATTTGAAGTCAGCGTGGAGAGCACGTCTGTTCTCTACAGGTTAAGACACAATCCTGCTACAAACCACAGGAAGATGCACAAAAGTTATCAAAAACTACCGAGTCCTCAGCTGAGACTGGGAGCAGACTAAATCCTGGAGCTGAGGCAGCCAGCAGGCTCTGTGGGCGCTGACGCAGAAACGTCAGACTAAGAACTCAGCAGCAGCCGGTTCTTCAGCGAGGAAAATGGAAACACGAGGGCGCCCCCCTGCTGGCTTCACATCTTCTTCAGCGCCCGGACCGTCTCCTCGATGGCCTCTCTGGGCTCGTTTGGCGGCGGGATTTTCAGGTCGGTGGGCTCCACCCCCCACACCTCTGTGGCGTACTCCGTGATGGTTCTGTCACTGGAGAACTTCCCCGTGCCGGCGATGTTCCTGATCACCATCTTGGTCCACTCCACTGGGTTCTGCGGGTCAAACACACAGGCGGCGCCGTTACAGACCAAACGCTCAGATTTCATTTGGGAGTCACAACAAAAGCAGGAAGTCTGCAGCAGCCGTTGGAGTCCGGGGACGCGACTCCAAAGTACTTTTTCCTCATTTTGCTCAGAAACCAGTAAAAGTTAGAATCCGACTCCAGTCTTTTTATTTTACCAGACATCTTTCTGACACAGCTTTCAGCCTTTAGTCCCAGCCGTCCTAACGGCAGCCTGCTGGTGTCCGGGACCCGCAGCAAATATGGAGGTCATAGGTCACGCCGTGAACCCTTTTTTTCTACGGTCCTGCCGCAGCGACAGGTCGCGGTGAACACGTCTACAACACGTGAGGGGAAGTCGGTGAGACGCAGGCGTGTCGCATAGATTAGTACCGTTCAGGTGACGCGTGGACGCATGCGTGCAGCATTCATGCGGTCAGTAAGGAGTCCGTACTCACACCTCACTGACGACTAGAGTGTAGCGTACGGACGCCGTACAACAGCGTTACCCGTACGTCAGTGCGTGATACTGCCATCGTTGTTAGGAATACTTCATGATACACCTATCGCACGCACCACAATGGTACGTTCCGCCTCTGAGGTGGCCGTATGAGCCTGAAAGACGCACGTGCGCTCCTCTTAGAACCCGTGCGGGGCAGACCCCCGCCGTGTGACTAAGGCTTTCGTGAACCCGCCTGTGGAGAAAACGCCATCCCGGTCACAGATGTCACATGTTTATCCAGAGGAAAACTGCACATTACTAGAACTGCAGCGTGTTTCCATGACCCCACCAGGAAATAAAGGGTTGCTGTGAACAGACGACTTTCTTCATCAAACGATGGATCGGATCAGCACCTGCCGGCGGCAGACGTTACCTGGTAAAGTTGGCTGACTTTTTCCTGACATTTCATGTAGTCTTCAAAGTCTGCAAACACCTTGAAGCTGAGGAGAGGTCAGAGGTCAGGAGAGCGGAACAGGAACACCTGCAGAAGCTTCTCGCCGGAGAACCTCCTCACCGATCGTGTTTGAAGAGCATTTCCGTCAGATCTTTGAAGAGGTCTGGGTTTTTGGGGCTGAAGAATCCACTGGTGATCTGGTCCATCACGTGTTTCAGCTCAGGGATCTTGTTGTAGTACGCCATGGCGTCGTATCTGCACACACGGACGCATTTAACGCCAGAACTACTCTGAAGCGTTCAGATGGGACCTTCAGTTTGGAATCCTCACCCCTTTTTGTCCATCTCGGCCACCTCCTCCACCCTCATCCCAAAGATGAAGAGGTTCTCCTCCCCGGCCTCCTCGGCCATCTCCACGTTGGCGCCGTCCATGGTGCCGATGGTCAGGGCTCCGTTCAGCATGAACTTCATGTTGCCCGTTCCTGAGGCCTCGGTGCCGGCGGTGGAGATCTGCTCCGATAAATCAGTGGCTGGAATCACTGGAGAGGAAGAGGAGAGAAAATCTGCCGCTTCGCTCCAGACGAGGGGATCCGAGAACCTCAGAACCGGAACCGGTACCTTTCTCTGCCAGGGAAACCCTGTAGTTCTCCAGGTAGATGACCTTCAGCTTGCTTCCAACCACGGGGTCGTTGTTCACCACGTCGGCCACCGAGGTGATGAGCTTGATGATCATTTTGGCCATGTAGTAGCCGGGGGCAGCCTGCAGGGGGCGGCAGAGAGCACGTCAGGCAGGTTCGCTGGTTTCAGGAGCTTCAGCTGAGCCGCAGCGTCACCTTTCCACCGATGATCACCGTCCGGGGAACGAAAGGGGCGGCGGGGTTCTTTCTGATGCCTTCAGGGCAAAAAAAAAAAGAGGAAATTAAATCATTTTAGGATCATTTTAATGTTTGGTGTGAAAACTTTTGATACTTGATCTGCATGTGCTATGATGCTTTTGGAAATGGTTGTATGTCTATGTTTCCTGATATTCTGTTGTTTTTTAATCAGTTACATTTAATCATAAGGGGTGGGATTAAACAAGTTTGCTTCCTTCCACTCCCTTTCAGGCCATCTTTGATTTCATCTCTAATTATAGCTGCGTCTTTGTATGAATGCATGACTGCTGATTCTGTTGTTTTGTGCATTATTCTTGCTTTGATTGCTTGAAATAAACCATTTCAAATCAAATCAAATCAAAACCCTCAGGCTGGAAAGCAGATGAAGCGGAGCTGATGGTAATGAAACCGCCGTTCTGCATGGAAAATTCCCGCTTCAGCCTCAGGTGCCAACATTCCTCATGTGTGTTTTAACATCAGGTGTGGGAATCTTCCACACGTCAGGAGGAGTCATGGCAGCCGTCCGTCAGGCCGCTGCACCTACGGTTGTACAAGGCAATGATGTGCAGGCAGTTGAGCAGCTGCCGCTTGTACTCGTGGATCCTCTTCACGTGGACGTCGAACATGGACGCCAGGTTGATTTTGACCCTGTACTCCTTCTCCAGGTACTGGGCGAACTTCAGCTTGTTGTCCTGCAGAAACGCAAACGTCACGTCAGGAGCGATGAGAGAAAACGGGGGCGCGGCCGCGAAAGCGCTGAATCACAGCGGGGTCCTGTCCGGGCGCGTGGCGTTCCCTGCAGGAGAAATGTGGTCACGCGTTGCACCAATAACTCAGTCATGCTTCTGCAGCAGAAATAATGAAAGGTGAAGTTTTCCATGACGGTTCAAACACCTGAGCAGCAAAAACAGGTCGGACGATTTTAACCCAATGAAATGTTCAAAACTTCTCATGTCTAAATGTTCACAGTGGTAGAGTTACTTCACTAAAATACCAAATGTGAAATTCTATTTTCAAATATTCTACACACAATTAAGTCAGTGTTATTGCATTGAAACATAGAATTGTCAGGCATGCAAAGTGCATTTTTCTGTAACAATTACTCCAGTTTTATTCTATTCCATTCTGATTTGGCGTTCAAGATGACTCCGCCCATCATATGATGTCATCAGAACATTGCAAAACTAAGAGGAAAAACATTCAAATACTAATTTTAAAAGTAAAACATCTGTCTGCCATGTTAGCATGTCTATTATTAGCATGATTATTGCATATAGCGCCATCTTCAGGTCTATGGGGAAAAACAAATTTTTTGGTTAACTTCCATCTAAATCTGAAGCCAAAAGTTATTTTCTTTAATTTCACTCACCTGTTCCCTGCATTTGTCTCATTTAACGTTACCCAGGTATACATGTGTGCGTTTCAAATCGATTCAGGACATGTATGACTATATTTAACATACATGGCGCCAGCTGTCACGTCTCTACCTGCTTGACTTTAGAGACGTCGCGAATGAAAGCGGCGTTGTTCACAAAGTCGTTCAGCTTCCTGAGCTGACTGAGGTCCTTCACGTAATCCTCCCCGATCACCTGGAAGACAAACCGTCCAGGTGAGTGGTGCTGGCGCCAGCGGGGGCTCATCCACTCTGGCGGGAACAGACCTCAGCGATGAGCTCAGCCAGTCCCGGGTTGCAGAGCAGCAGCCAGCGTCTGGGAGTGATGCCGTTGGTTTTATTTTGAAACTTCCCGGGCTCCAGTTCGCTGAAGTCACGAAATCTGCAGGAAAAAAGAAAAAGAAATCATGAAATTTAAAAACAAGTAGGAAAAAAAAAATAAAGTTCTGAAGGGAAATGAGCACCCCCCCCCCCACCCGGAGGAAATGAAGCTCCGCCCCTTACAAACTTCAACAAGCAACTGGGTGGGACAGTGATGTGAAAGATTTATAGAGTTTTAGCTCTTATTCTAGTCTGTGATTTCACTGACAAATTATGGAAAAACATCCAGAAATTCATCACAGACTCTTTTTGTTGATTTTCAACATTATTTTTAATGTTTGGTTTTAATAGTTTTGATCACAAAGATCATGATGTTTTCTTTTTTTTAATAAAAATGTTGTTATTCATGGCTAAAATAATGTTTTGTTTTCAGAGCTTATTTATTCTTATATCATTTTGTTATAAATATTGTATTTTTGTACTGTATTCTGCAAATGTTCAGTAAAAGATAAAGACGTTCTTTAAATTACCGTAACGCTTCAACTATTTATGCCAATAACTCATCCGACAGATTCTGAAGGAACTGCTTTATGTTGAAGACGTAAACGTTCTGCAAAGTGCTGCATCTCTCCACAAACATGCTTTTGTCTGCGTCAGAACAATGCGTAAACGGGTAAAGAGTTACGGTCATTTTAATAATGTGGAGCTAAACGGTTGGTGTGAAAGGGTTCATCAACCAGATAAAACCTGCTGTTCTACAAAGAAGCAGCTACGAAACAGGAAGTTGCTGCTAAGCGAGCGCAACACTTCATGGCACAAGTCTGGCCCAACGCATGAGGAAAGGTATTTTGAAAGTCTGGTTTGGTAAGAGCAGCAGTGGAGCGCCTACACTTGGGTCTTGATGATGTTGGAGTGTATCTCAGCGACTCCATTCACGGCGTGGGAGCCCACGATGCACAGGTGCGCCATGTTCACCCTCTTGCAGCCGTCCTCCTCGATCAAAGACATTTTCCTCAGCTTGTCCATGTCTTTCGGAAACAGAGCAGCAATTTTCTGTAGACATACAGTTACAAGTGTTCAGGCTTCAGGATTTTTCTCGCTGATTCTCACCGACCACTTGACATGAAGACTAAAAATATTTCCTTTTTTTGACACCCAGATGAATAAAATCACATTAATATTAAAGTTAGCACGCTAACATTAGCACGCTAACATTAGTAAGCTAACACTAAAACGATAATGTTCATTAAAGCGTGAGCCGTCTCCGACTTCCCGCCCTAACCCCTAGTCCTGCTCTATGTACTGCCCTGAATTTTAAAAGCAATTCCCAAACCACGCTCATAACTTTTTTTTATTTTTAAAAGAATTGCAGATATGACGTCATCGATTTTACAAAGTTAAAATTTAATTAATATGAGCGTTTTGTGACGATTATTTAGGATCCACTGTCCTCTGAAGATAAAAACGTTGCTGGTTTATTAAAAAATACATTTAAATACATTTTTTTGGTAAAAATTGCTGTGACACAATGCATTGTGGTATAAATTCACAGATCTAGTGAGCATCAATGCACACTGGTTTTTTGCAGAGAATTCTGGGAAATTTTTGGGCTCTGGATTTTGGAATTGTTGATTCGGAAAGCACATGAAAAATGGAGAACGCTCTAAATAGTGATTAGGGAAGGGACTAGGACGCAACCAAAGATAATTTTAATATTTGCGGAAGTTACCTCAGATGGCTAATGTTACCAATAGAACTCTGACTCTATGCTAACGTTAGCATGTTACCACTGCTTAGACAACACAGACTTAACATGCTAACAGGACAAAGACAACACTACAATTAGTGTGCTAGCATGAAATGCTAATGGTAGCATACTGAGGTTAATAGCATCAAAATGGCTATTTTAACCATATTGCCATTTTCATCACTGAGTCATTAAATCAACAACACAGACGATTTCACCAAACCCTGTGATGGTTTTAAACCTCTGGTTTCAACAACTGCTGGGTGACCACAGAATTGGAGACCTTCAATACTGACATCCAGGTGGGTCTGGTTGATCTGGTAGATGATCTGCAGGTGTCTGGGGAGGAGGTTCTCCAGGAGCTGCACGGGCCAGCGCTCCAGAGCCTCGGGGAGGACCGTGTGGTTTGTGTAGGCAAAGGTGCGTCTGGTCAGGTCCCACGCCTGCAAAGACAAGATTCCCACTGTGACGGGGGTAAAGCCATGGCAATGCATACCTGTGCAGGCGGGGGGGGGGGTCTTTCTCCAGATAAATGACTTCAAAGGATACGCTTTATTTTGTCACAAAAAAAGTATACACCTAATATTTTTAAGGGAACATTACTTGTATCCTCATGTTAAAGCTGGAACACACCAATGTCATCAGGAGAAGGATGAAAAGCAACGGCAGAGCAAAGTTAAATAAACCGATGGAGGTCTACAGTGGAAGAACCCAAACTTCCCATAATCCCAAGGGCCAGACTTCAATCGTGTGACGTGTTCCTACTTGTGCATGATTGACTCACCCTCACTTCCTGTTACACGTTGTCATTAACCAAACATTTTCCTCACCGTGTCCCAGTCCAGCTTCTCGATGTCCACAAAGACCCTCATCAGCTCTGGGATGGCCATGGCGGGATGAGTGTCGTTCAGCTGAATGGCGACCTGCAGAAATTGACATCCTGTTTTTTTTTCTGCTGCCACGGCAACAACATTTAATCTATTAATGCACAAAAACAGTTTTGAAAAGAGTTACATGGAAATGTAGCTTTAAATGATTCTAAAACGGAGACGTCACCGCGGTTACCTTATTGGGGAAACTCTCAAAGGAGGTGCGACCAGGAACTCCTTTCTTGGTGGTCTTGAAGCGCCGGATGATATCTTGGAGTGTGGCTGCTACGACAAAGTACTCCTGCTTCAGACGAAGCTCTTTTCCTTCAAAGAACTGCAGCACAAACGCATGTGGAGCGGGAAGAACTTCAGGAGGGTTTGTGGGAGTGTGAGACCTTCTGTTGATACATGGACTTACATTGTCATTTGGATAGAGAACACGGGAAATGTTCTCTGCCAGATTCCTGTCCAGAACAGCCTGGATGTAATCTCCAACATTGACTACACACAGACACACAGACACACACACACACACACACAGAGATCAGCTTTAAACGGCAAAGGAAGTTGCAGCAAGTTCCTCGAAAATTGCGAAGTTGTGGATGCTGTGTGGTAAACTGAGTGGAACAGTCGGGCCACGCCACAGAGGCAGGGGTGTTCCTCACTCACAGTCCTTCAGGTTGAAGTCATTGGGCGCTCGCGCCGACCACAGCCTCATTGTGTTCACGGTGTTGTTCATGTAGCCAGGTATGGGCGTGTCGTACGGCATTGCAAGAACAACCTGCAAATGAAGGAATCTGGATGCATTATGGCACCCATGCTAACGCTAACACAAATTGTACTTTAGGTTGAAAATATTCAAGAGAATGTAGCATGCTAATGCTAACACAAATTTTGCTTAAGCGTAATTATACTAATATGGAGAATGTAGCATGCTAACGCTAAACACAAATTTTACTTTAGCTTAAAAATATTACAGATCATGTAGCACGCTAATGCTAACACTACTCTTGCTTTAGCTTGAAGATACTTTTATGGTAAATATAACAATGCTGACGGTGGCTCTAAATCAGTGAACTTGTCCAAATTCCGTCCCTACTTGCCAACAACTAAAAAACCATATATGCTGGATTATCCTTTGCCCTGGATTTTAAAAGCAATTCGGACACCATGCTAACTACTATTTTTACTGTTTTTTGTTTTGTTTTTTTAAAACCGGCAAATATGACGTCATCAATTTTACAAAGTAAAAGTCAATACAGGCATTTTATGAAGACTATTTATGAATTCATTGTGTTCCGATGAATGAAAACAATAATAATAATGTACTTAAAAAAACAAAAACATTTAAATACATTTTTTCACAAAAAATATTTGACTTGCAATGCATTGTGGTCTATATTCCGCGATCTAGTAAGCATCAGTTCTAGGGTGCTTGATTTTGGAATTGTAGATCCGAACAGTTCTACAAAAAGGCAAACGCACTAAATAGGGCTCCATGTAGTGAGTAGTGAAGGAATTTGGACAGGCCATGGTGTAAATATGATAGTACAGCAGATAGTGGATGAAACATGTTAGTTTATGTTAAAATATGATGAACGTCATTTGGCCTTAATCTAATGATCTGGGTTGAAGTGGATTTTAAGAATTATAACTTTCTGAAGCTTGAAGCTGCTTGCATTCAGTTTTATTATCATAATTTAAAGCCATTTCTTATTTCCCGTTTCATTGAAGATGCTTTAAATTTGAGCCCGTTATGTTTTGCAAGCTGCAGCAGCAAAACCACGTTTTTGTTTGGTGTGGTTCACGGTTTCTGAGTCTTTTAGGTTGTGAAGTTTGAAATAAGCAAGAGACTCATAGCAAACATTTAGGATATCAATTCACTTTTTAATGGTAAAAAAAAAATGATCAGAAACCCCAAACATGACATATAATGTGAAGTCCGCCTAGTACCTGAGTATCGACCCATTTGGGCCCGTCCTTGGTCTCCACCACGCGTCCATAGAAGTGAACCGGCAGCGTGTACTCGGGACGGGCCTTCTCCCAGGGGTTTCCGTGCCTCAGCCAATCATCCGCTTCCTCCACCTGCAGGGGGTCAGGAGGCGTTAAAGGCCCAGGAAACTGGAACCGGCTCTCACGTGTTCAGATCATTCCAGTCTAAAACGCTCCAGAATAGTCTGGCAGCAGGTCACGGGTTCAGAGGTCAGAGGTCATGTTTGCACGGATGGAGCCGAACTGCAAACAGCCAGAAGGTTTCAAAAGAGCAAAGCCTTCGGGTTTGCGCCTTATCACCACATATGATGTTTATTCACTCATAACCAGCCTCTGCAGGCTCCTGAGGGAGCCCCACCAGTCCAGCGGCCCCCCAGGAGCGAGGCCCGGTTCTGGTTAATCATCTACTCAGGAGGCTTTCTTGCTCAATTCTGCTCCACTTGGCCTGGATTTGGATTGGCTTTTGAGGTTTACCTGCCAACCGTCTCTGATCTTCTGGTTGAAGATCCCATATTCATACCGGATGCCGTAGCCGTAAGCCGCCAGACCCAAGGTGGCCATGGAGTCCAAGAAGCAGGCTGCAGAAAAAGGGGGTCGTTAGAAACTCTTCCACGTCCAGGTCCTCCCCTCTCCTCCTTAGGCTGCAGCTTTTACCTGCCAGTCTGCCCAGACCTCCATTCCCCAGCCCCGCGTCCTCCTCCATCTCCTCCAGCTCCTCCATGTCCAGGCCGAGCTGTGGGAGCAACACAAAGATCAGGGGGGTCACGCGGGCTGCTGGCGCGCGCGCCCGCACAGTGCACGCGTGTCAGACCTGGTAGATGGACTCGTCGCAGGCGTTCTGCAGCCCCAGGTTGATCATGGTGTTCTGCAGAGTCCGGCCCATGTAGAACTCCAGGGACAGATAGTAGACCCTCTGCAGAACAGAGGGGTCTTTGTTTGTTAGTCTGCAAACTTTACGCAACAGTTGCTGCAGTGAGACAGACTGAAGGACCCGGAACAGTCCGGGTTCTGCTGGGCTCCTGCAGAATCACCTTCGGGTCCGCCTCATAGTAGAACTGCTGCGTCCGGATCCACCTGCCCACCAGGTGGTCCCGGACGGTGTGGGCCAGCGCGAAGTAGTAGTCTCTGGGCGTGGCGATGTTCCGGTCCTTGACCAGCGTGAAGTGCAGGTGGCGGTTGAAGCCCTTCTTCAGCTCCGCCACGTTCTCCACCCCCACGATGCCCCTGATGCTGATCTGCTTCCGCTTCTCCTGGTCCGTCAGTGGGGTCGCCATGCTGCCTCGCGGGGTCGTCCTGTCTGTCCGGTGGGGAGCGCGAGCGGAGTCAGGAGGCTGAGCGCGAGCTCCCACTTTTCAGCCGCGAGGCTCCTCCCCTGCGCGCTTCTCATTGGTTCAGGTGGGGGGAGGAGGAGGCGCCCCAAATGACCCAGCTGATCTGATCACAAACATGCACGCGGGACCCCCCCCCCCCCCCCCGAAGGTTCTTTAACCCTTGTGTTATCCTAGGCACTTTACCATTGGGAGTTGGGTCATCTAGACCCACTAGACAGTGCGCTGAACCTTTTTTCTTCAATGATTTGTGATCTTCACTGGTGTCCATGGATTACATGAAATCTTTCCACCTTTATCCACCTTTGTCATGGTAGGGAGAACACGTCAATGCAAGGGTGGGGTCATCTAAGATAGCACAAGGGTTAATGAAACAGGAACCCCCAGCCCCCCCTCATTTCAGTACATTTCCATCAAGACTTCCGACACTTTGACTCCTCCCCCACAGGTGGCGCTGTGACCTTCTTTTGGCGGCGTTTTTAAAGAGACTTTCTGATTTATTTTTATGAGAACTTCAAAAGATGACACTCATATTCACATGAATAGAACAGAAAGAAGAAATGAAGAAAATGAGAAATCAAGTTTTAGTCTACAAAACTAGGGAACATGTGATCTTCAATGGAAACGGAAAGATTTCTGTCATTTATGTTTTTCATACATTTAAGCGATTTAAAATATGAACAGGTCTCTATGAAATGTATTAATTAATGGTTTGATTTTTAAGAATCTGCTCTAATGAATGAAATATTTTCCAGATGTTAATAGAGTATTAAATGCCAAATCAAATAACCAGAAACTATTCCAAATAATTTGATGTGTTTTTGTGACTGAATAGGAAAAGGAAACTTTGAACAGCACCAACAAAAAAATCCCAATAAAAACTGTTAACATATAAACATCAAATAAACGTGTTTCTATGTTGATTTAGCAGAAAGAACAATTCTTTTCTTGAAAACCCAAACGTACATGTAGTAGTTCCTTGCATGTATTTCTAAGCCGCGGAAATGATCAGAATGCTGCAAATACGGAAGAGAAAAGGTGGCGTGAAGAAAAACTGCTTCACAAATTAAGATTAAGATCAACATCATTAATCCCTGCAGGGAAATTCAGAAACAACAAAAAAAATATGATGTACATTAAAGAATCACCTCTTTAGCTCACCAGTTACATCATTTATTTCATTTGCTTATTTATTTATTGGACTTTTAAGTCTTTTATCATTTTTACCCTTTCTATCTACACTGTCCCTTAGAAAAAAGGATACTTGACGTTTATTTTAATAAGAAACCATATATTGGAATACAAATATAATCAGGTTTATAGCAAGTCTCTTATAGACCTTTTTTTTTTATTTAACCTTTATTTACGCAGGAAATGTCCCATTGAGATTAAGAATTTCTTTTTCAAGGGAGTCCTGGCTAGGAGGAAACAATAAATTACATTTACAATGAAAAATGTCAACATTCAAAACATAAAATAAATTGAATAAAAATTAGACAGGTAAAAAAACAGGTAAGAAAACAGGTAGAGTTAAAAGTGACTTTCTCCTTCATTCTCAGCCTGGATTTAAAAATATTCAAAGGAATGAGCTCTTTTTATGGATAATTATAGGAAGCATACTGACTGAACACTAAATTTAAGTTTTCTAATATCTATTTAGTGTATGAAAGGTGAATTTCAAGCCTCACTTTTAGCTTAGACTAAGTATACCAGTAGTGTACTTAAATAAACTACTTTCTGCCCTATCAAACTATCAGCTGCAGCTTTTTACTTCCACCATATGTTTGTCTTTTGGCTGCCACTGTTTCTATCTTTGTGTTTTGTGACTCTTTATTGTTTTAGCATGTTAATGTCAAGCACCTTGTGTTTTATGGATATCGATGAATGGTTCTCTACTTATGAAGTGACTGATTCATTGATGAGCTGATTGATTGATTGAAATGGAAACATGTAGAAACACTTAAATTATTACCCTGGAGAGCATAGGAAAATTTTCTGTTTTTTATTTATTTCATATTTTGATGGCTGTTTATCTGCTACCCAAAATGAACAATACAAAATTGTCAAACTTTAAATGCTTATCAGAAAATCGCTCTTGGGTTCTCCAGGGTTAACGTAGTAGAATCATTTTTGTGGGTTCTCAGAGATTTTACATTTGTAGACCTCTAAGTATTCACCCTAACCCCTTTACCAACAAAAGACACGTTTGGGGGGCTATGAATCTTCTGACTCACAAAGTGTATATTTGAATAAACCCCTTATGGAGCGCCGAATGTAAAAATTAACCTCATGAAAATTTTGTGTCACTTTTACCACATTTAGACATTTCTTTCCATTTATGCTGCATATGGGGTGCCGAATGTAAAAATTAACCTCATGAAAATTTTGTGTCACTTTTACCACATTTAGACATTTCTTTCCATTTATGCTGCATTTATATCACATTTTGTCTATATTTATCACCAATAAAAAAACAATCTGTGACATGAGGATATGTACTTTTAGAGGTTAAAATTAAATCTAAATATTAATAATAAATATTAATGTATATGTAAATAATAAATGTAAATGTTAAATCGAAACACATACCTAAATCCCAAACGTAAATATAAATGCTAAGTGTATATGTTATATCTAAATGTAAACCTAAATGTTAAATGTAAATGTTAAATATAAATATAAATATAAATGTAAATGTTAAAAATAAATGTTAAATATATATCTAAATGTTACATTTAAATGTAAATGTGAAATGTAAATGTTATATCTAAATATAAATATTAAATCAAAGACTAAATAGAAGTATAAATGTTAAATGTGATTATTAAATGTAAACCTAAATATTAAATGCAAATGAAAATCTAAATGTTAAATGCTAAATTTAAATGTATATCTAAATGTTAAATCTAAATGGTAAATCTAAATCTAAGTCTAAATCTAAATATTAAATGTAAATGTTAACTCTAAATGTAAATGTTAAATACAAATTTTGTATCTAAATATAAATGTTAAATCTAAATCTAAATATAAATATAAATGTTAAATGTAAATGTTAAATGTAAATGTTAAATATAAATGTAAATGTTAAATACAAATTTTGTATCTAAATATAAATGTTAAATCTAAATCTAAATCTAAATGTAAATGTTAAATGTAAATGTAAATCTAAATGTTCCGCCTAAATGTTAAATATAAATGTAAATGTTAAATGTAAATGTAAATCTAAATGTTCCGCCTAAATGTTAAATATAAATGTTGACTGTAAATGTTTGGGAAATATGCTAATGAGGCCACGCCCCTCACCGAATAGAGCGGTCCTTGTTCAGACGAAAGTTGAACCTTAATCATGGCAAACTCTTTGAGACCTGAGGATATTGAAAGGGCCGTTGTTTCAGGAGTGCGAGCTGCATTGCAAGGTGTCCTGGCACCTACACCTGCTGCTGCAAATCTGGTAAGTGGAAAAGTTAAATAAAATAAGATAAAATAGTTCTATAATACTATTATGTGGAAACGGATTTTTAGCTAGCTAAACAGCTAGTCTTTCCAAGCTAGTCTTAATTTTTTTTTAGCTAACAAATGGCTAACGTTATCAAGGCATCTTTTGACATTACAGTGTAATAATATAATGCTATTTTGTAATTTCCTTGACACATAATGATGAAAGATATCTCTGAGTAGGCCTGCTATGCATGTCTGTGGTATTTTTATGCCACTTTACATCACTGCAACTCTAAATGAAAAAAAGAACATTGGCGGGGGGGGGGGGGGGGTCTTTTTATTTATTGCTTGTCTTCTTTCTCATTACAGATCTTTCTTATTTGCTAAAATCTGCTACAATCACTTATTTTCAATGTAAACTTTCTCTGTTACATGCTCCTACTCTACAGGTTAACACATCATCACCATCCACAAGTTCTGCCGCTTCACACAGACCGGTAAGAACATCATCAGTTGTTTTCTTCCATTGAGTACAGTGATTACATTTTTTACAACTGTTGTTTTTTATTTTTATAGTTTAGTGTTTAACTGATTTTTAAAATGTAACAAAACATCCATATGATTGTTCTTCTACCACCGCCCACCTCAGGTCAACACTCTGCCGCCACCCATAGCATCCACAAGTTCAGCCACATCTGCAGGGGCTGGCACATCCCAGAGATTGGTAAGAACTGAATGACTCATTTGCTTTTAATGAGTAGAATTACCATCAACTTTGTTGTGAAAGTGTACCTTTTAAGATGTTTTTTTATTTGTTCGCTGAATAGATTATTTTTTGTTACCGAATATATATTCCTGTTTATATGAGTTCTGTAAGTTTATATCAGAGATGGGCAAACTTTTCAACTCGTGGGCCATAGATGGTGTGGAGTGTTTTGGGAATCTGTATCATAATAGAAAGAAATAACTTAGAATATGGACGAAAACATGCTTTAACCTTGATTAAAACTTTATATCTTTAAAACAGGTTTTATTTCAAAGCTTTGGCTTTTGTTCTC
This sequence comes from Oryzias latipes, assembly GCF_053564925.1. Lineage (NCBI taxonomy): Eukaryota > Metazoa > Chordata > Actinopteri > Beloniformes > Adrianichthyidae > Oryzias > Oryzias latipes. The sequence goes on from NC_136258.1 coordinate 29,510,470, forward strand.
ATGTTTGTGCAAATTGCACCCAAGGGTGGATGTCCGTCAGAGAAAAAGGCAAAATTAGAGAAATTATGATGATAAAAAAAAAAGACTTTCAGACTTGGAAAACATGCGCAAATGTCTGAAAACAACATCTTCCAACACCACATGAATGCCCAATAACGTTCTGCTCCTACAAAAAGATCAATGAATTAATATGGGTAGATACCAGGGCAAATAAAACAGTAAGGATAATTAGTATAAGTAATTACAATTTGGCAGGCTTGATTAATCGTTTTTAGGGATGCATATGGCCACCGTGCCTAAGTTTGCCCACCACTGGTTTATACCTTAGTAATGACTGCTGCTGACCCATTTGGGCAGCCGTGGTGCAGCGGTAGGACGGTCGACCCATGATCATAAGATTAAAGGTTAGATTCTCGCCCATTTGTCGAAGTGTCCTCGGGCAAGACGCTGAACCCCACCTTGCCTCTGGTGGGAAGTTGGCGCCAGTGTTCGGCAGTGGAGCCACCACCAGTGCGTGAATGTGTGTGTGCATGGGTGAATGGAACTGTGACTGTAAAGTGCTTTAGGCCTTCGAAAGAGGGTAGAAAGCGCTATATAAGTATACGCCATTTTCCATTAACTTTGATCTAGTTTTGGTAATTTTTAAGAATAAATCTTGTGTCCTCTCTTCTTAACAGGTTTCTTTTTCCATCATATTTTCAATCAAGAAGAGGTCGATCAGGATATCAGCAAAGAAAAAACGTGAAAACGTTTACAAAAGACGTTGTATGTTTGCCATTTTCTCCAAGGGAATCAGTTTTCGTCATACCTAGAGGAGAAAACAGAAGTCGCTTGGCTCAAGCTGGTCTAATTGGAAAAATTTCCTTTACCACCGAGTGGTCTGAAGATCAGCTCAGAGAAGAAATTTCTGCTATCTTCAGAGGATCATTTGGCATCTCCGAGCATGATGTTTTCCCTTTTCAGTACTTGAGCACAATAAAAGGGTGCAAAAAATTAATGAAGCCCAATGTCACACTCAACTTTCCCTGGGGGGGGAAAGAAGTTTCTTCTGTTTGCTCAAATACCTGTCTTTACATTATGGCTGAAATGGAAATGCCAACACAGGTGAGCTTGATAGTGAAAGTACTGGTAAACCTTTTTCATGTAATATTATTTGCATGCGATTTTTGTTAAAATTATTTAGATATGAACATAACTAAGCACAGCATCATCTTTACATGTGACACTTTTTATTGTTGTAAATTGTTTTTGCAATCACAAATTAACTTTGAACATTTAGTCATGCTTGTTATGTCTAAATTACAATTTATATGCTTTTAAAATTGCTTTCTTACACAAAATTTCCACATCTTATCATTCAGCACAGAGTTTTTGACACGGATGACAGTGACTTTGAAAGTCCAACTTTTCAGAGTAGAGGTGGGTAGTTTCAAGGTTAAGATTATCAACCTGTGTTTCCATCCAACCCCCATGTTACATCAGCAATCCCACACTACCAGTGACGTGCGGTGAGGTTAATGGCTGGTGAGGCACTGACGTCATCAGTCAGATTTACAAACATATGAACCATGAGTATAAATAACTGAGTAACTTATTCACCATTTGATTGACAACAGTTAACGTTTTGTTTAAAATATAATTTCAACATGTTTTTTTTCATATACAAACTGCAGCATAGAAAAAAGCACAAACGTTATTATCGTCTTACCTTTAGTTGTAAATAAAGTCCATATGCCGCTCCTTCTGAAGAAAATGACTTGCCGCTTGCTATCACTTCTTCTAGTATTTTTTAGCGTCATAATCTCAGGGCTCACCGGCGCCCCCTAACATGAGGCACGAGAACTGCAACATGAGGCACGAGAATGTCTGGCCTCACCCAGCGGCTTTTTCGCCGTCGTTTAGCGCTCAGCACAAGAAACACGTCCCTCACATACAGTTATTTATAAAAACAAGCACTGTGCATCATATACATCTGCTAAATTATTTAAACTCAGCTCATATAGTACAAGTGATTGAACCGACATACAGAGAGACAGCAGTACCGTCTGACTGCATAGGTATTGCGCAATCCAAGGTGAGGCTCAGCGGGCTGGTGCCTCATCGCAGGTCACTTAGTATCTGAACGGCAAATGCGGAAATTCAGCGATTTTGAAAAGAAAAAACACCCCAAAATGGTACATTTAAATGGAAAATGACCGCAAAGCACAACTTACTGATTAAATATAATAATTGAATTTATTTTTTCTCTTTTCTTCCCATAATGACAGGTGAGGCTGTGCCTCACCTGCCTCTCCTGACTGCACGTCACTGCACACTACCTGATTGATTTTGATCAACGTATTGGTCATTTCCAGAGTGTCGTTTGCATCCTTTTTTTTTCCAACTATCATTTCATAATGTGTCTTCTGCTCAATCTGTTCCATTTAGATCTTGAGACATTGGAGCAATCTAATGTTGACGGTCCATATGAACCAATGGAGGCAGATGCCACAAATCGAGAACATGAGACCGAACAAGGAGGCACTCGTTTCTCTGATTTCATGTATGTTTTATACTGGATTTGTTAGAAAAACCAGTTCATTTACATTTTTTTCGTCCAATTTAGCTTTTTCTTCTTCTTTTTGAATCTCTTTTCAAGACCACTTGATTTCGAAGAAGAGGAGGCAGTCGAGGAAGCCATCAGACGCAGTTTGGAAGAAGAAACTGTCCAGGTTCCACAAGAGTCGAGGTTTTAATTATTTCAGTATTACATTTAATTATTGACAATATTTTCATTTTCCTGATCTTTGTAACGATGACATCTGCTGTTTTATCTTTTCAAGGTCTATTAAAACGTTGACAACAGAAGAAATAACTGGAATTGTAAAAGCTCACAGTGAAATGGTTGTTACAGAAGGATTTAGGTCAATCATTGTCAGCCGAAGAAATGTGTGGACATCTGCGATCCGACAATTCAGGCGACCAAGATTTGTTGAAAGCACCGATATGCTTTATGTAACATTTGCCAGTGATGAAAACACCACAGAAGATGCAGAAGATCTTGGAGGTCCCCGTCGAGAATTCTTTCGCTTGCTTGTTAAAGCAATTTTCCAAGAAAGTGGGGCATTTGAGGGTGAATTCTTTTTTATTTTTCATTAGTTAAATGAGAAATTTAAGTTAATAACAGACTGCATAGAAAATTTTTGTTTAATAAAATTAAGTTTGTTTAAAGCTGACATGAACATATTTTATTTGATCTGCAGAGTCCCCCAATGGCTTCATTCCAAGACTAAATGTTTCGCATGTCCAAAATCGAGTCTACCGCACTATTGGTCAGATGATGTCTACCATCATTGTCCAAGGTGGAGAATGTCCTGCTCTCCTTTCGTCTGTTGTCTTGGACTACCTGCTGACTGGGCGTATGTTCGACATCCGCGTTTCTCCAGAGGATGTTGCCGATGTGGAACTTAGAGACAGCCTCAAGACAGTATGTTTATGAAAGTGGTTAAACTCTGTAATAATTTTATCATTCATTTTCTAACTATTTTTCTATGTAAAGTGTCAGGGAAGGTGTTGGCAATTAAAATACAAATTGATGACATTTCATAAACACATATTTTCTCCTTCTGACATTTTAAGATTGATCAAGCAACAACTGATGATGATCTGCAACGAGCAATAGAATCCTGTGAGTCATGGAGGTACCAAATTGAAGGTCTTCCAAACCCTGTTACCATGGACAACAAGGATGCATTTGTTAAAAATGCTATAATTTTCCATGTTCTACTACAACAAAAGAGCTGCTACGATCAGTTAGCTGAGGGGTTGGAATGTTATGAGGTAAGTCTAGGCTGACGTTCATTAGTGTCTGGTTTGTAGGTAAAAGTTGATCAGAAATGTATAAAAATAACTAGATGTTATGTTTTTACAGCTCTTACCACTTCTGAAAGAGAACCTTCCCCTTCGGGTTCTTTTAGAGATGCCCAAGGTTCGCAGTGATCTTACAGCAGATGTGGTTGCTGCCCTTCTGAAGCCCAGCTACTCCCTTCTGGGAAGCAACAAACGACCAAAAGAAGAGCTGATGGTGGTTAAGTTCAGAGATTTCCTCAATAGTGTTCAAGGTAAAATAAATAAAGCAGACAAGCCATAATTTGCTCTAATTTGCACTAAGACCTAAAGTCTTATACATTTTTTTTTCTTTTAAATGCTGATTTTCAGTAAGCATTACATTTTAGCTACTGCTGGCATATTTAATTATCATTTTGGAAATTTTAATTTTTCTTTTTAGTATACAAAATTACGAAGGTATGGAATTATATTCAATTCAATAAAAAAACATTTTTTATATGGTTCCAAATAAAGTGAATAATTTGTCTAAAAAATTTCAGGTAAGGGAAAATGTGGAGTTTAAAATATAAAAATTCATTAGCACATTTACCCGTCATATTGAAAATGTAAACTTTGTAGAAATTTTAGACAACCAGTTTTGCAGTATTAAAAGAACAGTTTATTGCAATGAAGAACAAGTGAATCTGAATATTGTTTTTTCTAATTTTTTTTTTCTAATAATATCTTACAATGACAGAAAGAGAAGTTGAGGAATGTCTTCATGGCAGAACCCTGACAGAAGCAGAGAAGACCTTTCTCAGAAATTTAAATCCTGGACATATTCTCGCCTTTGTGACTGGAAGTAGCAGAGTTCCAGCAGTTGGATTTCAACCAAGTCCAAAGTTAAGCTTTGTTCATAATGAAAACAAGGACCTTCCAGTCGCTCATACGTGCTCAAATGAGCTTGAAATCTTTGTAAATTCCAAAAATCTAGCTGACAATGATGAGTTTGAATATAACTTCCTAGTAGCGCTTATGAATGGAGCAAATTTTAGTGCAGTTTAAATAAACATGAAAATATATTCCAGGGAAAAGGGTCCAGGTGAGTAAGAAGGGAAAATAAAGTGGAGAAGAGAAGAAATGTAGAAGAATGGATACGTTATTTGTATTAATCCAAAACACCTCAGGGATGTTTTTCTGTTTTTTTTTACTTCTGTATTAATAAATATAAAAAATTTGCCTTTGTATGGAGTTTTGCTATGTTTAAATGTTATTAATAATTTTAGTTAATTCATAAAAGCAGGAAAATGTGCTACTTGTGTCTTTGTTGAGGATCTGTTTCTGCTGTTTGATGAGCAAATTGTATTTAATTAAACAAAAACAGGAAATGTTGAACGGTTTTCTTTTTTCTGTTTCCATGTAAAGCCACTCAAGACAACAGTTAAATATGAAAAGTTACAAAAGAGGAAAAATGGTAAAATATAGATTTGGATCTCTTTGTTCGGGAAACTTATATTTATTTATTTTCTATGGGAAGGAATTGGTATTGTCTGTAGAAAAGTATGCATTTTCTGAACACCAGAGAGAGTACACCCATTATTTCATGTTGATCCATTTCAAATAATAGGTTATTTTTTGAAATGTCAATAGATGTTTGTTTAGCAGAGCAACATGGTTGTGTGTTGAAAGTGTTTGCATACGTTGTCTCACATGTAAAGCCTATTGGATGTTCATTCTTTATGGAAAAGGTTTCAATTACAAACTCAAATGATGAAACATTAAACAAACAATTAAACTAGATGTTGTGTCATTGCTTTTAGAGTAGACCAAGTCCTTCTTTTCAGTATTTCCTCTAGTGCCCTGACTTGCTCTTACAATGAACTGCAGTGGTGGACAAAATAGTTGGTACCCCTCAGTTAAAGAAAGAAATTCCACAATGCTCACTGGAATGACTTGAAAAGTTCAAAAGTAGGAATAAATTATATTGGATTGAAATTTAAATAATCAAAATCACCCATTACTTTTGAGTTGTTGATAAACAGATTTATTTAAAAAAACAAACTAATGTTTGGTGAAAAAGTGTGAACCACACTGAACATGGACAACAGAAAGCCAAGGAGAGAATTGTCCCAGGACATTAGAAACAAAATTATAGACAAACATCGTAAAGGTAAAGGCTATAAAACCATCTCTAAGCAGCTTGAAGTTCCTGTGACGACAGTGGCACATATTATTCAGAAGTTGAAGACCCGTAAGACAGTAGCCAACCTCCCTGGACGTGGCCGAAAGAGGAAAACTGATGACAAATTGAGGAGACAGATAGTTGGACTGTATCCAAAGAGCCCAGAACAACCTCCAAAGACATTAAAAGTGAACTCCTAGAGTTCACCTTTAATGTGAACTCCTAGATCAAGGTACATCAGTGTCAGATCACACCATTCGTCGTTGTTTGAGCCAGAGTGGACTTCATGGGAGACGACCAAGGAGGACACCACCACTGTTGAAAGGAAATCATGAAAAAGCAAGACTGGAATTTGCAAAAATGCATGTTGACAAGCCACAAAGCTTCTGGGAAAATGTCCTTTGGACAGATGAGACCAAACTGGAGCTTTCTAGTAAGGCACATCAACTCTATGTTGGTAGACTAAAAAATGAAGCATCCAACCAAAAGAACACTGTCCCTACTGTGAAACATGGAGGAGGCTCAGTTCTGTTTTGGGGCTGCTTTGCTGCATCTGCCACAGGGGGTCTGGAAGTTGTGAAGGTCAAATGAAATCTCCAGATTATCAAGGCATTCTGGGTAGAAATGTGCTGCCTGGTGTCAGAAAGCTTGGTCTCAGTCTCAGGTCATGGGTCTTCCAACAGGACATCGATCCAAAACACACAGCCAAAAAACCCCCAAGAATGGCTCAGAGAAAAGCGTTGGACTGTTCTGAAGTGGATTCTATGAGCTCAGATCTGAATCCCATTGAACATCTGTGGAAGGAGCTGAAACCTGCCATTTGGAGAAGACACCCGTCAAACCTGAGACAACTGGAGTAGTTTGCTCATGAGGAGTGGAACAAAATACCTGTGGACAGGTGCAGAAGGCTCATTGACAAATACAGAAACCGTTTCATTGCAGTGATTGCCTCAAAAGGTTGTGGGTGCCATCATTTTTGTCCAGCCCTAATTCATTAGTTTTCTTTTTTTTAAATAATTCTGTTAATCAACAACTCAAAAGTAATGGCTGATTTGGATTATTTAATTTTCAATAAATTTTAATTTATTGTTACTTTTGAACGTTTCAAGTAATTTCAGCGAGCATTGTGGACCTTCGTTCTTTAACTAAGGATACCAACAATTTTGTCAACCACTGTGTGTTGTTAAAAAATGATACGTCTGTATAAGGAATTTTTGAAAACTCTGCAAGGTAATAAAAGACGAAATATTTGGTGATATTTTTTTAATCACAATATCAGTGAACTTGAATAGATGTCAAAAACATTCAACAGTGCTACCCAGTAGCTAGTTTATTATTTATTCTTAATTCTTGCACTTTCTGATACAGTGTTTTTCCTTGGTTTCCATCATTTTCTAGTGGGTTCACGTTTGCAGACAGTTCTTGCAAGTCTTGATCAGTAAGTGGTGTGAAGAGGTAATCTGAGCTTTGTCATGATTCTGGGCTTCTCTCAGTTACCGAAGCAGAAGTTGCAGAATTCGGCATTGGAAAACAAGTGTTTTGGGTGAAAAGATGAACAGGGGTTTTGTTTCCCTCAGAGGAGATGGAATGACTGTTGAATGCTGCCTGAAATTCCTCAAGAGTGCAGTTGGTTCTGGGAATGTATACATAATGGAGGCAAAATAAATCAGTCCGGTTGTCTACATCCAGCATGTTCAGGGATTCTAGCTCATAGAAAATGGGCGCATACACGTTTCGGCAGTTACAGTTCAAATCACGATTAAATCGCTCAACACGTTGATTATGAACAGAGCTCCCTGTCAACACAGAACTTACTCCTTTGTGCACTCTCATGTCCTCCCAAATCAAAACATTTTCCCCTCCATGATCAGTTCTTATGTGCATAGGCCATCCAAACTTGTTCACACCTTTCCTAAATAGATCCAGGACAGTTGAAGCACGATTGTTGTTAGAACAATGCAGAAAAGTCAAAAATCTGCTGTACCCATCAATTGCGGTATGAATGACTAATTTCCATCTTATGAGCTTATGGTTGCCGTCAATGTGCCATATATAGTTTGGAAAGGGGACAGAGTATGTTCTTCTTTGCACTGCTGATGTTCTCCTAGACTGTGCTCCAGCAAAATCAACCCTTTGCACTGAGTCTCTGAGACGATGTCTTTGAACTATGATGTTCCTGGCACGCAAATGTCCATTGAGCATAACCTCTCCAACATGAGGGTGATTTGATTTTATTGCACGAATTACTTCATCCAGTTCCTGATCGGAAATGTCACTGAATTTTTGGTGTTTTATGCCATACTCTCTCATAAGCTTGTACAACGTTGGTCTTGATATTTCCAAGATTGATGCCGTTTCTGAGAGTGTTGTCCCCAAGAATATTAATCTTTCAATGTCCTCTTTGGAAATTAGGGTTGTTCCAACCTAACACCATAGGTGAAAAAAGGGACAAAAACAGACAAATTGAATTACTTCTACATATAACAAAATATAATCTATTCAGCGAACAAATAAAAAAACATCTTAAAAGGTACACTTTCACAACAAAGTTGATGGTAATTCTACTCATTAAAAGTAAATAAGTCATTCAGTTCTTACCAATCTCTGGGATGTGCCAGCCCCTGCAGATGTGGCTGAACTTGTGGATGCTATGGGTGGCGGCAGAGTGTTGACCTGAGGTGGGCGGTGGTAGAAGAACAATCATATGGATGTTTTGTTACATTTTAAAAATCAGTTAAACACTAAACTATAAAAATAAAAAACAACAGTTGTAAAAAATGTAATCACTGTACTCAATGGAAGAAAACAACTGATGATGTTCTTACCGGTCTGTGTGAAGCGGCAGAACTTGTGGATGGTGATGATGTGTTAACCTGTAGAGTAGGAGCATGTAACAGAGAAAGTTTACATTGAAAATAAGTGATTGTAGCAGATTTTAGCAAATAAGAAAGATCTGTAATGAGAAAGAAGACAAGCAATAAATAAAAAGACCCCCCCCCCCCCCCCGCCAATGTTCTTTTTTTCATTTAGAGTTGCAGTGATGTAAAGTGGCATAAAAATACCACAGACATGCATAGCAGGCCTACTCAGAGATATCTTTCATCATTATGTGTCAAGGAAATTACAAAATAGCATTATATTATTACACTGTAATGTCAAAAGATGCCTTGATAACGTTAGCCATTTGTTAGCTAAAAAAAAATTAAGACTAGCTTGGAAAGACTAGCTGTTTAGCTAGCTAAAAATCCGTTTCCACATAATAGTATTATAGAACTATTTTATCTTATTTTATTTAACTTTTCCACTTACCAGATTTGCAGCAGCAGGTGTAGGTGCCAGGACACCTTGCAATGCAGCTCGCACTCCTGAAACAACGGCCCTTTCAATATCCTCAGGTCTCAAAGAGTTTGCCATGATTAAGGTTCAACTTTCGTCTGAACAAGGACCGCTCTATTCGGTGAGGGGCGTGGCCTCATTAGCATATTTCCCAAACATTTACAGTCAACATTTATATTTAACATTTAGGCGGAACATTTAGATTTACATTTACATTTAACATTTACATTTATATTTAACATTTAGGCGGAACATTTAGATTTACATTTACATTTAACATTTACATTTATATTTAACATTTACATTTATATTTAACATTTAGGCGGAACATTTAGATTTACATTTACATTTAACATTTACATTTATATTTAACATTTACATTTAACATTTACATTTAACATTTACATTTAACATTTATATTTAGATACAAAATTTGTATTTAACATTTACATTTAGAGTTAACATTTACATTTAATATTTAGATTAAGACTTAGATTTAGATTTACCATTTAGATTTAACATTTAGATATACATTTAAATTTAGCATTTAACATTTAGATTTTCATTTGCATTTAATATTTAGGTTTACATTTAATAATCACATTTAACATTTATTTTTAACATTTACATTTATATTTATATTTATATTTAACATTTACATTTAACATTTAGGTTTACATTTAGATATAACATATACACTTAGCATTTATATTTACGTTTGGGATTTAGGTATGTGTTTCGATTTAACATTTACATTTATTATTTACATATACATTAATATTTATTATTAATATTTAGATTTAATTTTAACCTCTAAAAGTACATATCCTCATGTCACAGATTGTTTTTTTATTGGTGATAAATATAGACAAAATGTGATATAAATGCAGCATAAATGGAAAGAAATGTCTAAATGTGGTAAAAGTGACACAAAATTTTCATGAGGTTAATTTTTACATTCGGCGCTCCATAACCCCTTCTGTAATTCAGACTAAACTTTATTTGTATTAATTATATGTGTAACAATTTTGTCGGATCGATTACAAACAATCTAACGTGACGTCTCTGTAAATACGATGAGCTGCAGAACATTTTGTGGTAAAAAAGATTTTCCCTAAAGTGACACAAACTTCCAGCTGCATCTTATTTTTAAACTCGGAGACCCGGCGGGTCAGAGGCCACGCCCCCTCTGCGAGGTCCGCAGACTAAAGAAGGAGCCTGATGGTATGTGATGGAAAGGCTTTAAATGGAAAGGTCAGAAGGTCTCCTTCAGTTCCCCCTCTCTAAAACTCAGAACTTCTCCATTTTTCTTTCATTGAATCTTTTCTAATTTTTCATTTATTTGATACAGAAAATGTCTGTTATTGCTGAGGAACTTTACTGATGAATGAAACATTTAGGAGAATTCAAAGAACCTCATAAATGCTGAAATCATTACTGATTCCTCAGATGACAGTCCATGACAATAAATCAAGAAGTTCAAATATGTATTTTACCTCCATGGAGGACGACTGTAAACGTGTGATCTGAAAAAACAAAGAACTTTTGGCGTTTATGGAGGTGATGGTTTTATTTTCACCACAGAAAACAGGAAGTCATCAACCTGTAACCATGTAACACCACACTGGACTCATTTAAAAGCTTATCTCAGGTTATCAAAGCTCATTTGAACTCTTTCATGTCACGTTTTGCTAATTAGCAACCGTTTAATCCAGGACTTCACTTCATTTAGCATCACCGGAGCAGAAAAAAACTCCCAGATATATATCTGTAAGTGGAAATAAATCTGAAGATTGACATTTGTGGGAAGTTCGGAGCGTTTTATCATCTGCAGGTGGTTGACCATCGTTAAAGCTGAAGGAGCTTTTTTACTGATTGGACTCCTAAAGGTGAAGTCAGAGATTATCGATCCCCTTTTGTCTGGAATAATTACATGATAATGTTGTCCTGTTTTTACTGAAATCTGCAAACATTAGAAGTTTATAAAATTTAGAGAGATAGAAGTTTAATTAAAGTTTGGAAGAAAGGATGGAAGCGATTGGAATATTTTGATGTTCTAGGTATGTGGTCAAAACTGCCAGCATCAGCATCTGCATCCGCATCTGCATCCGCATCCGCATCATCCAGAAGCATCCGCATCCGCATCCGCATCCGCATCCCCATCAGCATCAGCATCTGCATCCGCATCTGCATCCGCATCATCCTGAAGCAGAAACTATTCTCTGATGAACCAACATCTCCAGTGTTTCTGCCTCTTCTTCTCTTTCTTTCTGCCTTATTGCTTCTCTCTTTCCTCCAGTTTGTCTTCAGCTGGTCGGTTTCAGTTTTTTACTTTCCTACAGTTCCCTTTGACCCCCCCTCCTCTCCCCCGCACGCCATCTGAACTAGAAACAATCTTTGTGACAGATTTTCCAAACAGCCAAACATCTTTTTGACATCTATTTATTGAATATTTGGACACAGGAACACAGAAGCTCTTAAATACTTTAACTCATCATAACAGCAGGAATATTGTTAGAAGAAAGAAAGAAAGAAAGAAGTACAGCAATAGTATTTTTACCGTAGTAAACTTATATTTAGAATAAATTTGATCTTATTTTGTCATAAAATCTCAGAAATATTTCAGATACGACGATCTTCAACAAATGAAAGAAAAATCCTCCAGAAGATAAACGAAGAGAACGAGCGCCGACATGTGGACGTTAGAGGGAACCACACCCAACTTCGCCCAGCGACAGGGTGGAGGGGTTCTGGTGGAGGGGTTCTGATGGAGGGGTTCTGGTGGAGATGTTCTGGTGTTCCAGAGCAGATTCAGCTCTTTCTCCAGTCAGAGAAGTTCTCCCTCTGCAGGAGGTTTTACACCAAACGCTGGGATTCAAAGGGACTGATGGAGGTTGAGGTTGTCTCTGCTCTGAAGGGGTTAAAGGTCTTCTCAGAGACGAAGGGCTGCTGTATAGAACCACAGTCATGGATGAAGGGGGTGGAACATGCCCACATTCCCAACCGCAGAACCTTTCAGTGAAATGATCTGAGGAGGAGACGCGGTAGAAGACCTGCTGATGTTTCTGCTCCATGATGTCATGAAAAACGTCATCGCATCCGTTTAGGAATAGAAAAGTAGGAAGCAGCGGATGAATTCTGAATGAATGGGGTTCCAGTGGTTCTGCTGAAGCAACCATGCATAGCAGCAAAGTCTCAGGAACCTTTCAGGTGCTGTGAGGCAGAAAGGCACGTCCATGAAGCGGAAACGCAGGAAACCAAACCCTCAGAACTGCCAAACGTCACCTGCCGTCGGACACGTCTGAGTCTCCTATAGACCAATTTGATGATCAGATCACTGGAAAGTGACTCATCGGCTCGAAGAGGATGACAAAATATTATGGGATGTCTACATTCCTGCTTCCTCCATCATCTGGTTTAGTTTCTCAGGAGAACCAAAGTGACTCCGAATGACCATGCCGTTCCAACAGCTGCTCATTTGGGGGCGCTATTGTCTAGAAGGAGCTCTGACCGGAGCAGAGAAACATCCAGGAGAAGACAGCGGCCGTCCCGCGCCTCCTCTGACTATCATCTGTGCAGTGGCTCCTGCTGCTCCTCTCTGCTCCTCCTCCACCCAGCAGCCTCCAAACTTCCTCCTGATTCCTCAGATTCACCCTCAGCCTTTTCCCCCCTTCTTCTTCACATTTGGTAAAAGTTGTTCTCACTAAAATGTGTCAAAATCTGAGAACTTTACGGTCAAAAGAGGAAATTAAATTCTGTTTTTTTTTCCTCCAGCAGGAAACTCGACAAAATGAAAATGAAATAAATAAATAAACTGAATTTGACAAAAAACAAAAACATAGTCATAGAATATGAAAACTGTTTCACTTCATTTAAAGCATAAACTGAACAGAAGATTTCCCAAATTTTATTTTTATCTGGTATTTCTTTCTTTTTTTTAAATCAAGCTGCACTATTTTTCTTATTTATTTTTCTTAACTGTCGTCTCTGCTAGCTAATGCCTTAACGCTAACGCCACTTTAGTGTCACGTCAGACTCAAACATCTACGACTTTCAGTTTTTTCTCTTTTTGCATTTGGTTCTGAATTTTTGTGCTTAAAGAAAAACCCAGATTTTTTACTAAATAGTTTCCTTTTTTATTTGCTCTTCTTCTCTCCCTTTCGGATAATTCTTGCTTCTTTTTTTAATCTTATATTTTTTTTCCTTTAAAATGTCAGACTTTATAATTCTTCAGGATCATTTTTAAAGACGTTCCAGTCAATTTAGCTTTTTTTTCCTTCATAAAAGCCAGAATCTATTTCATTTGACGTTTCTGGGATGTTCATCTTTGCTGAAGTGAAGCAGAACCTTCTGGATCTGCAGCGCCGCAGCTTCACTCGTGTTTCCTTTCTTTCAGAGTTGGACTTTAAAGCAGGAAGTGTCCCTAAACTTTGGGTTCATGGATTTATTTCTTCATTGCTTTAACCTGGGGTTTGAGTCTGATTCAGGCGGACCGCTGTACGCCTGGTTCGCGGTTTTCTTCAGTTTTGATCATTTTCGGGAGAAATCCTCTGTTCAGAAACAGCCTTTTACTGAAGGAACAGATACAAAAACCTCTTCAGAGGTTTGCAGAAGTGGAATGGCTTGATTTTGATTGATTACTTCAAGGGAGAATTTGAAAAAAAAACAACCAAAAATCTGTTTTCTTCTTGATTCCAGCTAAAATTCAAATGAACGAATGCGACCGATGTGTGAAACATAAATGTTTATTTGTGGAGGCGTGTCGGCGATGGCTCATTCTGTGCTGTTAAGTTAAATAAAGTTACATTATTTGATATGAAATCGTTTGCAACTGAGATTTCTGCAAAAATAATCTGTATTTGGTTTAAACTATTAGCTGATCTGCTTTAAAGTATTTAATAGTATTTCTTTATCATCAAAGTATTTCCATTTGTCATAAACAATCCTTCATATTTCTTTCTTTTTTCTCAATGCGTTAGCACAGGGGTCACCAACCCTGTGCCCGCGGGCGCCAGTGCGCCCGCGAGCACCCCTTGTGGCGCCCGCAGGGAATGCACCCAAAAAAAAAATCTTTTTTTTTTTTTATTGAAGCAAATATTCAACAAACAACCACGGCATGTCTGTCAATGACAACAATATCAATTCTGAGATAAAGGTAGACAAAGAAAACCCAAATATGTAAACAAATATAACTTAAAAAAATAATCACTAAAAGTAAGGGTCTATTACACAAGTTTAAAAGGATCAAATAAATTACACAATTTCTGGACATTCTTATGATTCATGTAATGTAAAGATTTTGAGAATAGGTTGAGGTGGTTGAGTAATCCATTAATGTGAGGATTAATATTCCTGTCTGTTTTTATTTACATTTATGTTTAAAAAGTTAAAATTAAGTTAAAGTTTTAAAGGTTTAAAAGTTTAGCTTCAGTGTGTTCAATAAATATTTATCTTGTTCGGCTGCAACCTAAAGTCTGTTTTGAAATTAGGCTCCCTCTGCAACTTAGTTTGACCCCCCCCCCCCCCCCCCCCCCCCCCTGTAATACGAGTCTAGAAAATTCATGCATGTTTTTGTGTGTAAAATGAGCAAATAAAAATAGGGCACACAAAAGGAAGTCCTCAAATTGTGGGTTTTTTTTTTTTTTTGGGGGGGGGGGGGGGGGGGGGGGGGGGGGTTAGGAGGTTTTTAGTGGCGCCCTTCATACCACTTGGTGCCCATGAAATAGCCCTCGGTCTCAAAAAGGTTGGTGAACCCCGCGTTAGCATAATGTTGGATTTTATTGCTCGTATATTTTGTGAGGCTAACCGCCAGGAAAAGCTCCGCCTCTTTTTTTCTTTAAATCCTGAAGAAATGACAACGATTTCTGAAGCAGCGAAAGCCTCGTTCCTTCTGTCCGTACAAACTTTACCCACGACAACGGACCAATCATAAAATCTCATGGAAAAACTCTGAACATCAACAACTTATGGAACTTTACACCGTCTGCAAATAGATCATTTCAGTACCAATATTACAAAACTACCGTATTTAGTCACCTACAGTAAAAAAGGACAGGACTACGCCGCCTGCTGTAGCCTCTCATCCAAACGTCTCCACAGTAGCATCAATAATCAAAGCTATAAGTCATCACAAAAAAAAGCCTCTGCTCTGACGGTTGCGCTGCAGACGGCTGCGCTGCAGACGGCTGCGCTGCAGACGGCTGCGCTGCAGACGGCTGCGCTGCAGACGGGCCTTCAGCAGCTTTTCACACCCAAAAGCTGGACGTTTCTAGAAACACAACAAGGTTCTGCCAGAGCTAAGCCACTAAGAAAAGCTTCCCACCAACATGGATGAAGGTTTGACGCCAACACGGCGTCCAAAAACACATGAAGAACTTTAAATTTAAAATGACAATAAATAAAGGAACATAAACGTTAACATTCTTAGAAACATCTGGCGCTGTCACAGAACCATGAGCGGGTTCAGGGCTCGGTTCTGGACGGATGAAGGTTTCATACAGACCTTAAAGAAAAGCAGAGCAACTTTCCCTGAACGTCTCATTTGACAGAATAGCAGGATCCTGCGGATCAGAACCGTTTTCTTCAGAAACCAAAGCACAGGAAATGGATCGAAGCACCGTTTCTGTCTGAACGCATGAAGGAGGTTCAGGCCTTAAGGAGGATCGCAGGAGGAGGAGGAGGGGGGTGCAGGTACAGACTGGCAGGATGAAGAGGGAAACAATCCCCTGACTTTGAGGGGGTGAGTCCTCAGCACGTGGAGCCGGTGGGGTCGACCTCCCCAGGAGTGTAAAAATCCGGGATGGGAAGGCCGGTGTGCAGCGTGACCTAAAAACAAACAGGAACACATACATGTGTCTCCAGCAGGGGGAGCTGTTGGCCTCGTCCTAACCAGCTGAGATGCAGATGATGAAGACTATGGGGGGGGGTCTTGTTTTTACCTGGACGTTTCGATTGAGGCTGACAGCGGGGTAAAAGGCGCCCTCCAAGCCTTCGAAGGCCACCGGACCCTGCTGCTCATCGTTGATGAGGAAGATGAGGATCCTGCGGCTGAAGTCCAGCAGCATCCCCACCGTGGACCCTTTGGCGATGCCGCCGTCGGTCCTGGAGCCGCAGGCACAGAAGGAAACGTCTTTAGATCGACCACAGAATAAACGTGTTCCGCACAAATCCAAGCGACAACGGTGTGATGGAGGAGAAACAGGAATCACATGACCCTCAGTCATGTGACTCAACTGCTGAAAGGATTTTTAACAGTCTATTGAGCAGACAGATGCACATAAATATGTAGAACTTTTAAATGACGCTTTAAGAATCCTAACAAAAAAAGCAACAAATCTGTCACAAAACGCTTAGAAACGTGGAAATGCAGGTGAAGAGCACATGGTTATGGCATAAACGAAGAAAATGTTAAACAGCTGGAAGGGATTCCAGCCTCTGTTTTGCTGGTTTCCTGCTTTAGGTTGTTGTGAGTTCTAAGAAGCTCGTTTTCTTATTCAAAGTTTGATATTTCAGGTATAAACCTCTAAAAAAGCTGCATAAAAACACGGGTCTGGACCTACAGATCCTAGATCTCGTGTTTCTGTTGGTGAAAAAAGTCTGTCGGTGGGACGAATCAGACGGTGGGAGGCGGGTCCATCTACCTGTTGGTGTGCGAGTTGTTGTGCATGAACCACGAGCGGTTGTTGTCCACATACATGGCCCAGGCCTTGTCGTCCTTCCCCAGCATCACGTCCTTCACCACGTCGCCCCGGGCGATGCCGAAGGCGGGGTCTGGGTGGTTGTCGTAGCGATCGATGGTGATTTCCCAGTAGTGGACGCCGCGGGAGAAGGCGGCGTTTCCCATGACCACCCGGTCGTCGTAGCTGTTGCAGGTCACGGTCAGGTTGTCGTTGGAGAACAGGATGTCCGGGTGAGCGGACGAGGGGTCGAAGGTGAACCAGGCCACTGTGCAGCACAGATGAACGGAGGGGGCGGGGTCAGCACTGAAAAGGTCACAGACTAACGACGGATTCGTGCCGGTTTGAACACCACACAGGTCTGGAGCGGTTAGATGAGGGGAAGCGTCACTGGAAGGAGAAATCCTGTCACTATCACAGAAACTACTTTATCATCTACATCCTTACACGTTCACCTCTATCGTCTAGAACGTTCTGGCAGCAGGACGCCGAATTCCAAAACATTCGCTTCAATAAATCACACCTTGGAGCTCCGCCCACTTGGTGCCATTTTCAGGCTCTAAAGGCCAGAATGTTACCCCAAACTATGGGATCCGAAACGCAGAATGTGGAGGAAGATGAAGGTTCAGAGCATCTCAGCCGGATTATTATGGTCTGTCGGCTGGAAACACTGATGATGTTTATGAAGCTAAACTTTGATTAACGTCAAATCAGGATCCGCTTAAAGTGAAGGAAACGTCAATAAAGGTTCATGGTAAAATATTAAAGAATAGAAAAGAAAAATAAACTATAAACTATAGCAAAGAAATCGGAAAAAAGCAAAATAAAAATTGAATAGAAAAAAAAACGTTTAAATAAAGAGAAAATTTAAAATAAATAATTTTAAAAAATGTACATTTTTTTATTCTATTCTATAAATTTAAAATCAGTTTTGAACTCAAAGGAATATTGTAAACTTAAATTTCAAAAATTGAAACAAAAAACTTTTTTTAAACTATTTTAAATTTGAAAGTACACATTTTGACATTTTCAATATTTCGTTTGGTTACAAACATTGATTTGAAAAATATCAATTTACAGAAATACTGAAGAGTTAAAATAAAAAACTATGAACCTAAAACCAAATGAATCAAATGTTTCTTAGCAACAGCTGCTGTTTTGTTGTGTTTTTGTTTCTCCTTCTTTGCTTTCCGTCCCTAATTTAAACTTTGAATTCAGAAATGTTTTTTTTTCCCAAAAATGTTACTTGAGGGCGGGGCTTTGAGCCCATTGGCATGATTGACACCTGGTGACGTGTCTGTTGTTTGGCGCCCCACCCCAAAATAATATTAGGATGAAGTCCAAAAACAAAAAGTCTGAATCTAAACTGTAGATTGAGGAATGAAAGCAAAGAGGGAAAAAAATGACCGAAACTACAAACCAGCAGCTGCTTCTAACTAACTTTATTTTCATTTGGTAACAGATTTAGATTTGTTTTGTTGTTGTCAATATTTCCTTCAAATCTTAAAAAGTTTTTTTTAATTTGAAATGTTTTTTCTTCTGGTTCTTCCTGCACTTTGAGTCGATTTTCTCTAAATGATCATTTTCATGTTTGTCTGCCGTCTGGCCTCCACGGGGTTCTAACGGAGAACGCTGCCCGCTGTGGTGGAGCGGAGATCCTGCAGACTCAGACATGTCTCTACTAGTCTCTAGGGTGGAGTTACCCCTGGGGGGGTATAAACAGGGGGGAGCTGTTGTTATTATGGTCTCCACTGGACGGTCACGCCTGCAGTTTTCCTCCACGTGTGAGGAAGAGTTTCATTACCCGCTAAATTTCCCCAAAGAAAAGCGGCACTAATGAGGCGTTTGTGGCGTGGAGCCCACAGCGCAGCCAGCTGCCCCCTGCAGAGGGTGATGACATCACTGATGACACAAGTAGGGGGTGGGGGCAACAGAAGCATCCATACCTGCGCCTATAGACTGAATGTCACATGGTGGGAGTCCAGCTGAAAGGTGAAATGAAGGGGGGAGTAGAGCAGGAGAAAGGGTGGGGAGGCGAAGCGGGGGAGCAGACAGGAAAGGGGGGGGGGGTAAAAAAGCAGATTGGATCAGGGAAGCTGCTTCACCCCTAAAGAGCAGAGCTTTTTTGAGAACAAAGAACCGGAAACATCGGAACACTGCTGAAGACAACCAGGAGGTCAGTGAACGCCTCACCGTCACCCATCTGCCTGAAGCTAACAGAGGTCAGAGAGGACGAACCTCTGATTACTGGACTCAGCTAACGATTAGCACCGGGGGGCTAACAGCTAGCATCCTCAGGAAAAACTGGAATGAGTGAGTGTGCCCCCCCCCCCCCCCCAAAAAAAGAAAATGGTTTATTCCAGCTCCAACCAAATGAAGTCAAATCAGTCACTATTTTAGGCGATAAAGATGCCGCCATGTTGGAGCCAGACGTAGTCAGTAAGCAGTGATCGCTCCGACTCAGAGTTTCTATGGCAACCACTCTCACCAATCAGGAGTGGGCTTGTTGAAAGGCCACGCCCCACTTAAAAAGCAGGCTACACCAAATCTGTCAATCAAACACTCGACTGTTGGTAGTGGGGGCCAGCAGGCTCCACCCACCTTTATGGAGGCATCTTTATAACTTGAAGAAACTGAACTACAGAAAAAATATCCTGAAAAAAGAGAATTATCAAGAAGATGCTAAATAAAGGTATCCGATCCAGAACGGTTCTTCTGACCAATAGAACGACTGATTAGCCGCTGTTTATCTCTCTATAGACGAGTTTGGCTTCTGATGCGCTGGAGGATCCAAAGACCACCAGAAACCGGTAAAACTGCTTCTGTCGTCTGACCAGCGACCTTAAAGCCTGAGTCGTTTCTGCGCCTCCTTCTGGACGTTTAGCTCCACTGAAGGATGAGCTTCCCTGAAAACAGAGCAGCATTACGTAATCAAGCACATGAGAGGATTCTACGGCTCTAGAACCCACGACTCAGCAGAGCTGCACTGAACTGAACTTTAGAATCCTTCCAGAACCACTGAGAACCTGGATGAACCTTTCAGATGCTGCCCTACTTGAAGACAAAGCTGCAGCCCGACACACAACATTTATTATTCTTCAGATCTCCACCAGGATTTTCTTCAAAGTTAAAAGAAACCGAATCTGTGATCAAACAAAGTCATCAAACCCGAAACGTCAGAAGGCTTTGAAGACAAGATCTCATTAAAACAAACTTATACCACGGTCCGGGTGAATTCTCCATTCTGATTGGCTGCTGGGTGTACGTTAAAAAGTGATGACCGCACGCCTACAAAAGACGTTCCGGTCACATAGCCTAAATGTTCTGGATCACAAACAAACCTCATCTTCATCATCTGGACAAAAACAAGCGGGAAGAGGCTGTCTGACAAAAACTACTGTTTTGGTTTATCAATATTGAGCTGATCTTTATTTTAGAAAATCAATACAGATTAAATCCATTATTAATTTTCCTTTTCTGTAATTTATTGTATTTTTAGGCAAATAAAACTGATTTTAGTTTGCTTGAAATGTCAGAAAAATCACGATTTTACAACTAAAAGTTCCACATTTGTTGGGTTTAAATCAGTCGTTCTGGAAAGACGCTCCTCACAATCAAACAAAAATAGTTTTGAATGGAAAATTAAAAGATTATTTATCAATAAATCCCATTTCAAATCGATTAATCAGCATCAGTCTGCATGTTTATCAAGTGTCCGTGCGTCTTTGTGGACTTTTGAGGCTAATCGAGTCTGAGATGAAGCTGTTTTTCTATAAAATGACTTCTAACCATCTTTCTTTCCTGATTTACATAGTTTTTTAGTTTTCGTCATCTGATGTCTTTTTGCTGAAAACTAGAAGAGAGATTCTGCTCTGGAACAGGTGACCGATCCTGCTGGATCCTGCTGGATCCTGCTGGATCCTCTGTGTTCATGCTTCAATAAAGAGACTGAACGTGAGGAAGAGGAGGCTGAACGTACTCTCAGAGGTCTGCATGATCAGCGTCTTGCTGTACTGGCCCACTCCGCTGGCGTTGAAGGCCTTCACCCTGGACCTGTAGGTGCTGTTGAAGTGGAGCCCGTCCACCGTGCAGATGGTCTCCGTCCCCACGTACACTTCCTGTCAGGAAACACAGCCCCTCCTGTTAAACCCCAAACCCTTTTGTGAAGCCGGCAGGCTCGGCTCCCGTGGATCCTGAAGGGCTGACAGTCTGAACGAGGGAGCGGGGGCGCAGCGGCCCACGCCGGAGTATAAATAGATCTGGAGGCACAGCTCGCCGGGCTCAGCGTGGAGCCGTGTGGTGAGACGCAGTGAGTCAGAGGAGGAAGAAAAAAGATGCTTCCTGAGAAAATATCAGTTCAGGAGGAAATGCAGGAAAGGCTGCGCATCCATCAACACCCTGGACCTGGATCTGGATCTCCAGGCTGCAGATCCAGATCCAGAATCTGATGAGAGTTCGTCCTCTTCAGGAACAGAAGGAAGGATGGAGCAGAATCCGACCAAAAGTCTCATCCGGGCAGCTGACGAATGGAAGAAGATGTTCTGGACTAACATTTGAAACCTTTGGCTCACCAGGCGGTAAAGGAGAAAGCTCCACGACGTCACATCAACTGTCAAGCATGAAGGAGGAAGTGTCATGGTGTGGTTCTGCTGGATCCAGGTTTTTCTGCGCTGCTCAGATGTTCATCCAACAAGACGAAGACCCAAACGGGAACCCTGGTTCTACCAGAACCATCAAAGGAACCAGAAGGTGACCCTGACGGCATGGAGGGGTCTGATCCAAAAAAGAAACCTTCAGGAAGAAAACGTTTACGGGACGTTCTGCAGGAAGCCTGAAGGGAACCTTCTGGAGAACCTTTGACTGACAGCTGCAGCTGTTGGAAAAACAAAGCCTAAAGTGGGTCGGCCAGTTTAAACAATCGAATGGGCGGGACGGAGAACATCCAGGGGTCCGCCCACCCGCCAATCAAATAAACAATTATGGAGGCATTTAAAAAGGCAAAAGAGTAAAGAACAGGAAGAAAAGTTTGTTTTTGAGGGTAAGATGACAAACGTTTGCAGGTTACACCGGCAAGAATCCGTTTTTTTTAGTGTTTCTGCATTTCCATGTTTTTCTTCGTCATGTTTCCCTTTTCTCTCGTTCTATAATATTTGTGTTTCTGCAGACGGACGTTCCTGACCGGACGGTGGAGGAAGAACGTGACGCTCTGAACGGGGATCATGTGCTGCAGCTTCAGCCGATCGCCCGACTCTCTGCGCCTCCTGGGCGTATCGGTCGGCCCCCAAACAAAGGAGGAGGGGGGGGGCAGTGTTTAAAGAGCTGGGGGGGCTTTAGATGAATGGATTCCTCTGAATCCGTGAGGGAGATGCTCTGAAACCAGAT
The DNA here is from genome assembly GCF_053564925.1 of Oryzias latipes. Lineage (NCBI taxonomy): Eukaryota > Metazoa > Chordata > Actinopteri > Beloniformes > Adrianichthyidae > Oryzias > Oryzias latipes. Next base: position 29,532,853 of record NC_136258.1, read on the forward strand.
CTCACCTCCTGCAGGAGCGTTCCCTGTGAAAGGTCCGCTGTACAGACCGCCACGTCACATGACACTTCTGGAGACCGTGGGGGAGGGGGGCCGAGGCCCCGGAAGAACCGGTTCTTGTCCCAGAACATGCCGGGAATCTGGTTTTAGTGTTTCATGTTGATTCAAAGGGAACAAACCAAAAACCCACCCGGAAGGGTCCGCCGTTTCCGTCGTCCAGCTCCAGAATGTATCCCTCCACGGCGATGGTGGAGAGCGGCGGCTGTTTCCATGACAACGTGGCGCTGTTGTTCTGAGTGCAGCATTCCTCCAACTGCAGTATGGGGGCAGCAGGGACTGGGGGGGGGGCAAAACAGCAGGCAGGAGAACAAACCGGTGAGACGAAATCAACATGGAGGCACCGCCGTCGGTTCTGAGTTGGACTTTACCGTAACCAGACTAGTTAACAGTGATCAGACTAGTTAACCGTGACCAGACTAGTTCATCATAACCAGACTAGTTAACAGTGATCAGACTAGTTAACCGTGACCAGACTAGTTAACCGTGACCAGACTAGTTCATCATAACCAGACTAGTTAACAGTGATCAGACTAGTTTTTACAATAACCAGACTAGTCTACCGTCATTAGACTAGTTTTCCATAAGTGCGTTTTGGTAATTGTTCTTTCCTTAACCACCACACCGAGTGAAGAATTTATTCAGTTTTTCAAACATTCTCTACCGTTTGGTTGAACCGGCGGTTAGAGGGTTCGAATCCCTAAACTGTCTTCTCTTTAACGGCTCCAGAGCTTCACCTTTCATCTGCACAAAGTCCAGCTGGTGGATGGTCTGCAGGAGCGGCCCGCTGTCCAGGGTCAGGTCGAAGTCACTGGTCATCCTGGGGGTGAGGGTTCCCTTCCCCCACTGGCCCTCCGTCATGTGGACCCTCCGGATCAGCGGGTCGGAGATCTGGGAGAATGCGTGACAAACGGATCCAACTTAGACAGACAAAGGCGGCGTCGTTGCCAAGGCAACAGTGCTGATTTTCAGTCAGTGCAAAGAGTTCCCTTTCATTTATAGTACCCTTAACCCCCCCTCCTGTTTGTCCTAGATGTGGGTGACCCCTGACCTTTAGCTGGGCGCCATCTCTCAGAATTACAGACTTTCCTTGTAGTCAGTTTCATCTAAAAACTGAGGCTGTTAGGAATTTTTTACATTTTTACTGAAAAATATTCATCATCTTCAGAATAAATGATGCGGTTCCTCTCAACCGGGGGGGGGGGGGGGGGGGGTGTCATGCGTGTTCGTGTTCTTTGCGTGTTTTATCCGTACTTCTTTCCTGGTTTTAACATGGTTCATTCGTGATCCAGCGGGGAAAGCTGAGTGCTGACAGTCGAATGTCATTGGCTGATTAACAAAGAAACGATTCTGCTAATTGAGACGGTAACGGTGAGTTTCCGGTCCCAGAGGATCAGCCTCTTTACATGACAACCAGGAATCACAAAGATCTCCAGTGGGTCTTGGTCTCACCTGCAGGAATCCACTGGGGTCGTTCTCCTTGATGACCTCCAGGCAGTACTCCATGAGGCCCGTGGTCTGACGGAGCTTGACGGTGCAGTGGGAGATCTGATCCCGGACCACCTGCAGGGAAAAGCTGCAGATGAATCCCAGAACCCAAGAAGTGACGGACAACTCAGATGAGGAGGCATTTCTGTTCCCTCTGGTGGAGGAAGAGGAGCGGACACAGGAGGAAGATCTGGCGTCAGCAGATCCAGTCACAGACGTGAAGGGATCGACCGTCTCCCACCTCCTCCATGCCCCCCTGAGCTTTCTGCACATGCTCACAGCTGTCTGAATTCCTCTGAATCCGTCTTTTTCTTCAGCAGAAACTGACGGATTCCATGGGAATCCCCCCCCCCCCCCCTGCATCTCAGATCTCCGCTCTGCAACACCAAGAAATGAGCGGTGGGAGCCGAGGTCGGGGTTGCTAGGCAACAGAAACTTCACTGCTACCGTCTGTGATGCTTGGAGGCAGAAAGGAGAGGAAAATCCTCTGCAGCCGCACGGAAACCCGAGCTTCACGTTCACACGATAAAACCGAACCAATAACGCCGTTTCTCCTCTGCAGTCAATCAACACCCAGAGAGTTCTCCTGGTGCACATAGGAGGGGAGGAGGAGGTCTTCATCGCTATTGGAGGAGCGTGTCTTCATCACACCTGATGCAAGAGGCCTGCAAGCAACTAATGAGGCCGTGGAGAAGGTCAGGAAACGGAGGTGTGGTCAGAACGAGACGACAGAGGAAGAAATGCAGCATTTTCCTGGAGCTCAGCCTCCTCCTGCTGAGAGGAGGTGCAGAGGAGCAGGGCTCCTGAAAGCTGACTTCTGTTTCAGCAAACAGGCTCCTCTTCAGAGTTAGAGGCATTCAGACCAGAGCAGGGCGTGAAGCGGACTTCCTCGCCACGACGTTTCAGGCTGAATCTCAGCCTCACAAAGGCAAATCCTTTTTTCCCCTTTAGCTGTAAAAACCGGAACTTTTCCTGTGGGGATCCCGGGAAAAACAGAGAACCAACTTCAGACATTTGTCAAACGAATGTCATGAAAGCTCAAAAACACACCTGAGAAGTCAGCTCATGCTGTTGTCATAGCAACCAATTAGAAAAGCCTTTAGTGAACCTTCTGCAGAGAAAAAAGCATGCATCGTCATTTTTCAGGACATTTCACAAAAAAACGGATGACTGAATTATTCAAACGCGAGTTAATGATTATTTACTACCACTGGTTCTGCTAAAGCTGAGCTTTGGAGCATCTTCTGAGTCCGGAGCTGAGATGCTGACCAAAGACACGGCGAAACAACCAAGATTTGAGGTTCTTTAGTTAGCTTTAGCCCCACAGGTTGGGGCTGAGGGGTCAGAATGGGAAAACAGCAAACAGCTCATCCACCAGCAAGTTCAAGATCAGAGTTTTTTCTCTATTAAATATGGCTTTAGAGGCAGAACTCAACTCCTAAAAACCATCTTTTCAAAATAAAAGCGTCCTAATGTCAAGAGCTGCTGGTATAGGACCCAACATGCAAGAGAGCAGGTCTATTAGCTGAAACGTTTAAAATGTTTAATAAATACAGTAGAACATGATAAAACAATGGGACAACAAAAAGAGAGACACCCCCCCAACAGTAGGTGACAGTAGTCCCGCCTCTTTTTGGTGAACCTTCTTCTGTTTAAAGTGCTTTATAAATAAAGTTGAGTTGAGTTGAGTTGAGTTTCTGGAACCGGCCTTAGTACAGTTCAATGTGATCTTAACTGGAGCCACAAAGCAACCAACCAGTTTTTAGGGTCAAGTGGACCCGGGTACGGTACGGGTGTGAAGGCATCCTCAGGAACAAAGCTGCGTCCTGATTCTGTGAAACCTGGAATGTTTTCCTTTCCAGTTCTGATCAGCTTCACATGTTTCAGAGCCAGGCAGCGTTTACAGGAGTCTGAACATCCAAGAATCGGTCTCATTAGATCCAAACTCCTCCAGCCGGTATGTGACGCCCAGAAGCTCTTCAGACGTCCGTCAGGATTCTCCACATGTTGATGGTCACGAGGTTCCACCCGAGGTCTGAGGTGTTTCTTCACGTCCTTAAGGTGCAGGAACTGCTTTGACCCTCTGCTAAGATCATTTCCAGGACCTAAGGGACCAGCAGGTGAAGTTATCTCCACGTGACTGGATGGACTTCTCAGAGGAGCGTCCCAGAACCCTGAACCCGCCTCGCCTCGCCTCCGCCGTCTGCTTGAACAAACACTCCAGATGAAACGACGCTGACTCATCCGGCGAAGGACTTCTTCTCTGCTCCTCAAACAAACCCAACGCACACTGGTCGCCATGGAAACCGTGCAGCTTGATTGTGAGCAGCTTTTCTGCCTCTACGGAAGCCACAACGAAACCCGTCACCTCGTTTTCAACCAGACAGAACGTCTGAACCGTTTTCCCAGCAGTTCCCACAGCTGAGAGGGAGGGCAGTAAAAACCTTGTAATTTAAGATTCCAGGAGGACAGAAAGCATTTAGAGCTTCAAATCATGGAAGTATTTAAATATTTAAGTTTTAGGATCAATAACATTTTCTGCATTTGTTGCTTTCTCAGCAAAAAAACAGCCCCCCCAATTTGATTTTGATGTTTAAAAACATCCCAAAATGTGGAGGATGGATCCCACAGGCATATACTAGCGATGCCTTCAAAGACGAGGCTGTGCGTGGACGTGTTGGCGCCGCGTGCGAGCGTGCTCACACGTTTCTGCGTGCACATGCTGCTCACAGCCCGCCCACACGCGTGAAAGTGGATTCTGCGCGGCGTCCGAGCACGAAGGTGGAGGCAGCAGATCCCAAACGGAGCCGACTTCTCACCATGATCTCTGCGTGCTTCACAGAAAAACCCCAGAGCCACGCGGAGCTGCTGCTTTCAGGGTTCATACATGTGCAACAAAACATGTTTCTGCATCAAAAGCGTCTCTTTTCAGCTGATACCTTCTGTCTGCAGATTAAAACATCGACAGATTTGATTCTGGTCATTTCTGCAGAGAAGAAGCAGAAAAACTCATCCTTCAATCTGTCCAACCTGTTTTCTGGACCTTCATCATCAAAAAAGCAGTTTCAGCTGAAAGAACCAGTTTTTTTCTGGTTGATTCCAGACT